>NC_061838.1:14914417-14929417 GCF_019202785.1 Penaeus chinensis | reverse complement strand
GTCGTTGCCCAGTTCTGCTCCAAAAAAGACTTTGGATAGTAGCTCTGTCCATCCAGTCCATGCAAGTGTTAAAAAATGTTGGTGCAAGGAACAACCTTGTCTCACTCCAGATAAGAAGCTAAATAAGCCCTGCCATACTTTGCAACATTTTCAATACCAATGTATAGGCTTGCTATTAAATCAATAATCCGTATCGGAATTCCCCTAAGTCTCAGGATCTCCCATTCGTGATGTACCAACTCAAACAACTTAATGAGGTCGATGTAGGCTACGAGCAGCCGACGACCATACTTATGACAGCATTCTACAGTGACTCGAAGCACCAGGATGTGGTCTAATGTGCACTTACCAGGAGTGAATTCAGACTGCTGTGGTCTCTGAAGCATTTATTTGTGGTCACGGATCCATTTCAGAAGAACGTTGGTGACAACCTTGCCATAATACGCCTGTCAACCAATGTTACCTCTACTACCGACGGTTGAAGTCGACTACAGATGGCTAGGGTTACTCCCTACAGATGCTAACCATCGCCCTGGCAATATATATATATATATATATATATATATATATATATATATATATATATATATACATATATATATATGTATATATATATAAATATTCATGTATGTATATATTATATCATATTGTAGTTTATGTGTATCATATATATATATATATATATATATATATATATATATATATATAACCGATGTTACCTATACTATCGACGGTTGAAGTCGACTGCAGATAGCTATGGTTCTCTCAGCAGATGGTAACCATCGGCCTGGCAAGATATATATATGTGTGTGTGTGTGTGTGTGTGTGTGTGTGTGTGTGTGTGTGTGTGTGTGTGTGTGTGAATCATTGTAAATACTTGCTTGTAAAAAAAAAAAAAAAAAAAAATAAGATTGTTAAAGTTACAATCTTAAAAATAAAAATATATGTCTTGATCCCATCAGGCAGAATGTGCTCCCGTATGCGGGTATTTAAAAGAAAACGAGAATAAAAATTCACACAATATAATAATCATTAAAAGTACTTAAACTGGCAAAGCCCATTTGCCACAGCATCTCCTTGCCATCCTTCAGTTGGAAATTCACTTCATTGCAAATGGAGGAGGGGAGAATGGGGTGTTTATGGGGAGAGTGGAAGGAAGAGGGATAGGGGGGACTTGAGGAGGAGAATGGTTATCGACAAATACGACAAAGAACGTTTTGGATATTTTCAGGAGTTTGTAGAGGAAAGTTGGGTAGGGAGGTCTGAGAAACAAAAGTTTTCTCATGCGGAGGATAGAATAGCGAATAGATGTCCGAAGAGTAGAGGGAGAGGTGGGTGAAGGAGAGGATATGGTAAAAGATGGGGTGGAACGTTTAGATTATGTGGTGCGACAGATAGAGTGAGGAAGAAAGGGTAGGTACCGAGGAAGTGGTAGAGATTGGAGGAGAGAGGGAGTAGAGATTGGATTGTTCAGGGCAGAGGAAAGAGATACTGGGGTAGATGCTGAGATTTCTTGAGAAGATAGGAGGGGAGCAGAGCGAAGTACAGTTTTCGAAGGGTAGAAAGAAAAACCTCGTCGGTGTGCTTCTTGTCTGGTCTCACATAGAGTGAAACCTAGTTTGAATCTGAGAACTACTTCCTCAGATTCCAGCTTGTAGGCAGGGCAGCTCCTATAAAATGCGTTATGGGAGCCACCACAACTGGCACACGAGTTTAACTGAGCAATTTGAATGGTCCTGACCAGGTTGGGCACAGAGAGGACAGTGGGCTGTGGAGCGACAGTGTTTGGCTGGGTGGCGAAAACCCCAACATTTCTAACAGTGACAGGGAAGGGGTCTAAATGGTTGGACAGGGCAGGACACTCCACTCCACCTAGGGGAGGTCATGTCTACGAAGCTAATTTTGGCAATATTGGTGTAGGATTCTGAGAGGAAATGTAGTTTTGGACTGCCATTGCATCATAGTCATCTAAGGATACGGGCAAGTAATTTTTAAGTCAGACCAGTTCTTGTCGTAGACAGGACAATCAATTGGGGAGACGGAAACAGTTCCGGTATAAGTATTAAGGGAGTGAGGTTGGGCAGGAATAGGTTTGCCTGTTAGTAAGGGTAGATAGTGCACGGGCTTGGAACTTGGATGTGACTGTGGCAAGGCATGAACGATCGGAGCGACTGCGAAAGAAACTTTGCCTACTTCTTTTTGGAGACATTGTTGGAAGTGAGTATGGGGCTGCAGGGGGAATCACAAAGACTCGATCCCATTTGGCTGGGCGAGAGTACTCAAAAGATTAGAAGGGGTGGAAGCAGTAGGACGAGGGCGGGAGGAAGATGGAGTGGTATGGAGAGAAGTAGTACTGTTGGGAGGAGGACAAAAGGAATGAAGAGTAGTAATAAGGGTGTGGGGGTAGACACTGAAGAAGACTGTGCAGTAGGAGATGGAGTGGAGGAAGTTGGGAGAGAGGAAGTGGTGTATTCTGAAGATTCAGTAATGACCTGGGTGGATGATTCGGAATGGCTAGAACTGACAGCAAACATCGAGGAGGTGATATTAGTATCAGTGGTCGGAGCCGTGGTCAAAGGAGAGGGGTCGGGAAACCAATGATACCAAATTTAGATAGGCTAGTTGATGTGTGTGTGTGTGTGTGTGTGTGTGTGTGTGTGTGTGTGTGTGTGTAGATATATATATATATATATATATATATATATATATATATATATAATCTCGTTACAAGAGTGTAATTTCATTAATTATTTTACTGTTAATTTCGAGATTTCCTATGCCTTTCGGCACTGCATGGTTTCCAATACTCAGTTTGTTTTAATTGTATAGCTGAAATATATTCCAACATCCAATGGATAATGGTTAAAACCAAAATAAATGTGCAAGACATCTAAGATCATGTAGCACTATAATAAATGGTAGTGAAAGGTGGTTGAGTTAGTGATTAGTTGTCTAAGCTGAGCAAAGGAATTGACGAGTGAATGGGTTAAGGTCGGGTAAGGTAATGTATAGGGGTTAGATCAAGTGAAGGATGTATATGCGTTTGAGGAAGGAAAACAGGTTATCAAAGCAGAAAGTGTGTGATTCTGTAAGGATGTCTGATACGTTGGGAGGTCGGTGAAGGGAGGATAGGTGGGGGAAAGCAGAGGTACGGGCTGCATCAAAACATGGGCATGACAATAGAATATGTGGAACTGAGAGAGGGACATTACATAGGGAATATAGGGGTGGATCGGATTTTGACATCAGATAGGAGTGTGTTAGACGGGTGTGGCCAATGCCCAACGTCTGTTCCGATGAAACGGAGCTGACCAGGAGGAGATTGATAGTTTTACAGTATGTAATTTATTAGTGCGGAGACTTGACCAGAAAGATTGCCATCGATTATACAAGAAGGTCTTAAAGTGTGGGTAATAATCCGTGGCTGGGATATGTGAGAAACGTGGTTGGTATGATGTTAACATAGAGCGTAGTTGGGCACCCAGCAGAATTTGATTGTTTTATGGCGCATGGACAGGTAGAACAACCAGCTTTGGATCTTACAAACAAGGGGGTTAGTCGAGTGTATAGACTTTAGGGAGTTAGTGAGTCACGAAAGGGGGAGAGGGGAGTGAGTATATGTGTTTTAAGGCAAAAAGGAGTGCATAAAGTTCTGTAGTAAGGACACTGGATTCAGGAGGGAGGGGGTATTTGAAAGTACGAGTTGTGAAGGTTACTGCAAAGCCAGCACCGGAGGTGGATTTGGAGCCATCAGTGTAAACATGAATACTGGAGGAATGACTGGAGACATGGTCAAGGAAATGGGTGAGAAGGACAGCAGGAGGAATATTTGATTTTGGTAGTTCAGGGTAGACAGAGGAGCAAATACAGGGGTAATTTATAAGCCTTGGAGGGACTGAATGGACAGAGAACGGGGGAGGTCGGAGATGGGCACAAGGGGAATAGGAGAGGAGGGTATCCATGCGAGTGGAGAAAGGAGTAGGTAAACGTGGAGAAGAAGCAAAGGTAGGAAGTAGGGATCGTGGGATAGTTAGTTTAATGAGGGGAAGTTGGTGTAATCGAGCATAACATCGGAGAGAGAGGAGGGCACGGCGTCGAGAGAGAGATGGTATGCCTGATTCAGTTTACAGGCTCTCAACTGGAGAGGAGCAGAAGGCACCTAGGGCTAATCGAAGACCACAGTGATGGATTGTATCAAGGTGAGCAAGGAGAGAAGTTGAAGCAGAGGAGTAGATATGGCATCCATAATCGAGAGTGCAGAGGATCAAGATAACATGAAGATGAAGGAGAGTTTTGCGATCTGAGCCCCAGGATATATGGGCTTTTTCTTTAATGTAAAGGATATGGTCTCGCTAGGACAGATTGGAGTAAAAAATAACGCCTAGGAATTTGCCAGTGGAACGGTATTGGAGTGGAGTGTTGGAAGTTGGAGACCTAAACGTGCGCGAGAGAAAAGGATGGAGAAAGATTTGGAGGTAGAAAAACGGAAGCCATGGTTTGCGGCCCAGGAAGATACTGATGATATTGCAGACTAAAGAAATTGGTAGAGATTTGGTATGGATGTGCCAGAGGCATAGATGGTTAAATCATCAACATATAGTGATGACCGGGCTGCTGGTGGTAGAACCGAGACAATGTAATTTACAGCAAGAAGGAATAAAGTGGTACTGAGCACACTGCTTTGTGGGACCCCTTCGATTTGAGGAAAGAAGGATGATGTGGCAGAGGCAATTTTGACCTGGAAAGTGCATTGGGAGATGAAAGACTTTATAAAGACACCCATGTTTCCACGTATGCCTAGAGAGGACAATTGTTGGAGAATATGGTACCTCCATGTAGTATCATATGCTTTTTCTAGGTTCAAGAATATAGCTTGTACATATAGTGTAAATGCAGATGTAATATGGATTCATGACGTGCAAATGCAAATGTAATATAAGTCTCAAAATGAGCAAGGGGGTCAGCTGTGCTTCGGGTACGGCGGAAACCAAACTGGGAAGGAAAGAAAAGATTGTGAGATTCAAGATACCACATTAAGCATTAAACAAGCAGCTAGTTAGTGTGATGGTGCGATAGTCTTGAGGGAGGTTACCCAATTTATTGGGTTTCAGGAAGGGGAGGATAAGAGCTTCTCGCCAATGAGAAGGAAAATTTCGTGATGGGAGTTGTCGGAGCATACGGTAGTGAATACCGTCAGGGCCTTCATGAGTGTTGCGACACGACTGTAAGGCAGCACTAAGTTCAGAGGAAGAAAAGGGAGCATTATAGAACTCAGCGGAAGATAGGGTGAAGATAATAGGGGTACGTTCCCTGGTGGTCTTAATAGAAGAGAAGTGTGGAGAAAGGTGAGACACACTTCTGAGCTGGCTGAAATAGCCACTCTGTTCATTAGTGACTTGGAGATGAGGGTATCTCGAATATGAAGGACGGGGGCTGGATGGGGGGGATGTTTGCCTGATAGTTTATGGATCCGGCGCCAAACATTTGAGATAGATGTAGAGGATGTAATTGAGGAAACATAATTTCGCCAACTTTTTGTTTTGCTATTTCGGATTGTACAATGGTTGGTTAATGGTTAAAAGCAAAATAAATGTGCTAGACATCTAAGGTCATGTAGCACTATAGTTAATGTTAGTGAAGGGTGGTTGGATTAGTGATTAGTTGTTAAAGCTGGGTTAAGGAATTGGTGAGTGAATGGGTTAGGGTCGGATGAGGTAATGTAAAGGGTTAGATCAAGTGAAGGATATATATGCGTTTGGGGAAGGAAAACAGGTTGTCAAAGCAGAAAGTGTGAGATTCTGTAAGGATGTCTGATAAGTTGGGATGTCTAGGTAGAGAGGACGTGGGCACGACAATAGAATATGTGGGACTGAAAGAGGAACATTCGGAAACCGCGAATGTTCCAATGAAGGATAGTTATACTTTCGTTGATTTACTGGCAAAGATTGCAGTGCGTGTTGGAGAATTTGAAGGGGAAGATGCAAGAGGGTGGGATAAAGAATGAGGTTGGAGAGGTGGTGTTGTATCAGGAGGGGTGTCGGGAGGTAGAGGGTCTGGGGAAGAGGGTGTTTGTGACATGAGGGATTCACGTGTGTATCCAGGAGGGAGTGGAAGAGATAGAGGGGATGGTGGGAGGGTTAATATAGGTGGGGGTGGAGTCAGGGGGAATGGGTTTTGTTGGGATGGGGTAGGAGGATTGGGTGTAGGGAGAATATGAGTAGGAGGAGGATGGATATCGGCAGTCACTTTGAGTGTGGAGGGAGCTGGAGTTGTAGAATTTGAAGGTGTATGAGTATTAGTTTGGGACTCGATTATGTAGTTCTGGATATCTTCAAGAATTTCTGTAGTGGAGTTGGTTGGGGAGTTTTGTGAGATAAAGGTTTTCTTGTGAGGGGGGGGGAAGAGAAGTCTGGTGTCTGAAGAATAGGGGCAAAGGAAGGTGGAGATGATTGTGGGGTAGGGGAAGAGGGGGTGGAAAACGTTTATTCTGTCTGCTGCGGGTAGTGCGGGGAGGGAGAGGGGAAGGTGTTGGGGCTGTAGTAGAGATTGGGGTGTCTGGATTTAGGATGGCAAAAGAATTTGACTGGGTAGAGATTGGAGTGTCTGGATTTAGGATGGCAAAAAAAATTTGACTGGGGAAGGTAGGAGGTAAAAGAGGGGAATTTAGATGGAGGGGAGTTAGGTTAGGAGAGGTTGTAGGAGCTAGGGGGGTAGAGGGAGTGGCAGAGTGAGCGACATTACTAGAGTAGGGGGTAAGAGAAAAACCTTGTCGACGTGCTTCCTGTCTGGCTTCACGTAGAGTGAGTCCCAGTCTGAATCTGAGAGTTGCTACCTCAGACTCAAATTTGTAGGTGGGGCAGCCTCTATAAAATACATTATGGGGGCTGCCACAGTTTGCACATGTGAGTGATTGTGCAGAGCAATTTGATCGAGTATGGCCAGGTTGGGCACAAAGCGGGCATCTGGCTGTGGAATGACAGTGTTTGGCAGGATGTCCTAAATGCCGACAATTTTGGCACTGACGAGGAGGAGGTTGATATGGTCGGATAGGTAGGGATTCCCCACTTATGTAAACATTAAAGGGAAGGTCATGTCTACGGAAAGTAATATTGGCAATGTTAATGGATTTCTTACGATTTCCTCTGGGAGGCATGGAGTAGCATTGTAAATATGTTGCACCATAGTCTGTGAGACAGGCGAGTAAGTCCTCTCCACAATCTGATCATTCTTTGTCATAGATTGGACAGTCTGTTGGGGAGATAGAGACAGTTCCGGTGCAAGTATTGAGGGTTGGATGAGGTTCTGTAGGGATGGGATTACCACATAGATCAGTTAGTTTTGTTAATGCTATAGCTTGGTTTTCAGTTGTTACTGTGACGAGACGGGAGTGGTCGGGTCGGCTACGGAAAAAGATATTGCCTACTTGTTTTTGGAGGCAGTTGGAAGAGGAGGGTGTTTTGAGAGTAGGGAGCTGTGGGAGGGATCACGAAAAATCGGTCCCATTTGACTGGGCTAAATAGAGTATTTAGGATTCTTGTAGAGGTGGGGGTAGTAGAAGTGCGGGGACGTGTGGAGGAGGGAGTAGTGTTGAGGGGGGTAGTGTTATGGGGAGGTGGGCAATAAGGTTGTAAGGTAGTAATAAGGGGAGATGGGGTGGTTGATGAAGGAAGTTGTGGGAGTAAAGGTGTTGAAGTTGAGCATGTAGGGAGAGTAGAAATGTCTCCTGGGGGTTGGTTGTTGATTAGGGTTGATACTGTACTAGTATGCATTGATGATGGGGTACTTGTTGCAGTGTTCGGAGCCGTGGTCAAAGGAGAGCCGGGATTGGGGCTATTTCATAAAGGGGCAAGCCTCATTGCCCCTAAGAGTGGGGTTACGTCTTCATTATTGGCCATGATAAGCCTGGAGTATGTTGGGGAAAAAAATAGTCCACCCCTCAGGGTCCCCTTGAGGGGTAAGGGCCAGGTATGGCAGGGGAATACCGTGCCCATGGTTCCCTCAGGCCGTTCAGGACTGACACAAAGTCAGCCTTCCATCCTTTCAGCACGGCTCTCACACCTTAAGAGATGGATAGTAGAAGGGATCGGTGAAGAAACTGAAACGATAAGTATGAGTGGGAAAAAAGACCATGCAAAATTAGTTGAGTCGATGGCTGAGTCCCAAGGTTGAGGAGTTCCCCATCATTGAGTCTCAGTCTTCGTCTCCTAAGCCCCCCCACGACAACAACGGGCAAAGGATTGGGGGGGGGGGGTAGTAATGTGTTAATGATTAGGGTATTGGTTAATGGTTAATGGTTAAAGGCAAAATAAATGTGCTAGACATCTAAGGTCATGTAGCACTATAGTTAATGTTAGTGAAGGGTGTTTGGGTTAGTGATTAGTTGTTAAAGCTGAGTTAAGGGATTGGTGAGTGAATGGGTTAGGGTCGGATGAGGTAATGTAAAGGATTAGATCAAGTGAAGGATACATATGCGTTTGATGAAGGAAAACAGGTTGTCAAAGCAGAAAGTGTGAGATTCTGTAAGGATGTCTGATAAGTTGGGATGTCTATGTAGGGAGGATAGGTGGGAGAAAGTAGAGGTACGGGCTGCTTCAAAACGTGGGCATGACAATAGAATATGTGGGACAGAAAGAGGAACATTACATAAGGGACATAGGGGTGGATCGGATTGTGACATTAGATAGGAATGTGTTAGACGGGTGTGGCCAATGCGTAAGCGGGTGAGGGCCGTCTCCCAACGTCTGTTCCGATGGAATGGAGCTGACCAGGAGGAGATTGACAGTTTTACAGTATGTAATTTATTAATGTGTAGACTTGACCAAAAAGATTGCCATCGATTATACAAGAAGGTCTTAAAGTGTGGGTAATAATCCGTGGCTGGGATATGTGAGAAACGTGGTTGGTTTGATGTGGACATATCAGCGTAGCGTGCTAGAGTATCTGCTTGTTCATTGCCGGGGATTCCAACATGGCTGGGTACCCAGCAAAATTTGATTGTTTTATGACGTGTGGACAGGTAGAACAACCAGTTCTGGATCTTACGAACAAGGGGGTTGGTTGTGTGTATTGACTTTATGAGGGTTAATGAGTTACGGGAGTCAGTAAAAATTGTATAAGAGGAAGAGGGTAGTGAGTATATGGTTTTAAGGCAAAAATGAGAGCATACAGTTCTGTAGTAAGGACACTGGATTCAGGAGGGAGGGGGTATTTGAAAGTACGAGTTGGGAAGATTACCGCAAAACCAGCACCGGAGGTGGTTTTGGAGCCGTCCGTGTTGACGGGAATACTGGAGGAATGAGTGGAGGCATGGTCAAGGAAATGGGTGAGAAGGACAGTAGGAGGAATATTTGATTTTGGTGGGTCAGGGTAGACAGAGGAGCAAATATGGGGGCAAGGTATAAGCCATGGAGGGACTGAATGGACAGAGAACGGGAGGAGTCGGAGATGGGGCAAAGGGGAATGGGAGATTATCCATGCGAGTGGAGAAAGGAGTAGGTAAACGTGGAGAAGAAGCAAAGGTAGGAAGTAGGGATCGTGGGATAGTTAGTTTAGTGAGGGAAAGTTGGTGGAATCGAGCATAACATCGGAGAGAGAGGAGGGCACGGCGTCGAGAGAGAGATGGTATGTCTGATTCAGTGTACAGGCTCTCAACTGGAGAGGAGCGGAAGGCACCTAGGGCTAAGCGAAGACCACAGTGGTGGATTGTATCAAGATGAGCAAGGAGAGAAGTTGAGGCAGAGGAGTAGATATGGCATCCATAATCTAGAGTGGAGAGGATTAAGGTGACATGAAGATGAAGAAGAGTTTTTCGATCTGAGCCCCAGGATAAATGGGATAGAGTTTGTAAAATTCGGAGACGGCGACGAGCTTTTTCTTTGATGTAAAGAATATGGTCTCGCCAGGATAGTTTGAAGTCAAAAATGACGCCTAGGAATTTACCAGAGGAATGGTGTTGAAGTGGAGTGTCATATAAGAAGAGTGAAGGTAGAGGACCTACACGTGTGCGAGAGAAAAGAATGCAGAAAGATTTGGAGGTAGAAAAGCGGAAGCCATGGTTTGTGGCCCAGGAGGAAACTGATGATATTGCAGATTGAAGAAATTGGTAGAGATTTGATATGGATGTGCCAGAGGCATAGATGGTTAAATCATCAACATAGAGTGATGACCGGGCAATGTCATTTACAGCAAGAAGGAATAAGGTGGTACTAAGCACACTGCCTTGTGGGACACCTTCAATTTGAGGAAAGAAAGATGATGTGGCAGAGGCAATTTTGACCTGGAAAGTGCGTTGGGAGAGGAAAGACTTTATGAAGACACCCATGTTTCCACGTATGCCTAGAGAGGACAATTGTTGGAGAATATGGTACCTCCATGTCGTATCATATGCTTTTTCTAGGTAAAAAAACATAGCTTGTACGGTTTAAGGCGTGCAAATGCGGATGTAATATATGTCTCAAAATGAGCAAGGGGGTCAGCTGTGCTTCGGGCACGGCAAAAAACAAACTGTGAAGGTGAGATAAAATTGTGGGATTCAAGATACCACATTAAGCGGAAGTTAACCATTCGCTATAGTAGTTTGCATAAGCAGCTAGTTAGTGCGATGGGGCGATAGTCTTGAGGGAGGGTACCCGATTTATTGGGTTTTAGGAAAGGGAGGATAAGAGCTTCTCGCCAATGAAAAGGGAAATTTCCTGATGTCCATATGTGGTTGTAAGTTGTTAATAGGAAGGATAATGAGGAAGATGGGAGTTGTCGGAGCATACGGTAGTGAATACCGCTAGGGCCTTCATGAGTGTTGCGGCACGATTTTAGGGCAGCACTGAGTTCAGAGGAAGAAAAGGGAGCATTATAGGACTCAGCAGAGGATAGGGTGAAGATAATAGGGGTACGTTCCCTAATGGTTTTAATAGAAGAGAAGTGTGGAGAAAGGTGAGAGCCACTACTGACCTGGCTGAAATAATCACCCAGTTCATTAGCGACTTCGGGAGGATCAGAGATGAGGGTATCTCGAATATGGAGGACGGGGGCTGGATGGGGGGGATGTTTGCCTGATAGTTTATGGATCCGGCGCCAAACATTTGAGATAGATGTAGAGGATGTAATTGAGGAAACATAATTTCGCCAGCTATTGGTTTTACTATTTCGGATTGTACGACGAAAACAGGCAGATGCTCTTTTAAAGGAGATAAGAGCTGATAGTTGATGAGGGGTACCTCGTTTGTAGCGGTAACTGTTCCAGGCTGCACGTTTTACACGGAGTGCTTTAGTGCAATCAGAATTCCACCATGGAACACATTTGGAGGTATAGGGTCTTGAGTTCGAGGGATAGCTGTATGGGCAGCTCTTAGGATTGTAGTTATGAAAAATTGTATCATTTCTGATACGGATGAGAGGGATGATGGAGGGGTATGAATGAATAGTAGAGAGTGAAGAGAAAGTCTGCCAGTCAGCTCTATCAAAGCACCAGCGCGGGGAGTTGGGAAGTGGTACATATGAAGTTGGAGAAAGGAGAACTGGAAAGTGGTCGCTATAGGGAAAGTGGTCTAGAACTGACCAGTGGAAATCTAAATGAAGAGAAGGGGAGCATAGAGAGAGGTCAATGCATGAAAAAGACTGCGTGCGTGTATCAAAGTGTGTGGGGCGATCTGTATTTAGAATAATAAGATCAGCTGTGGAGAGGAAGCGCTCTAGAGCTCGGCCACGGGTGTTGGTGATAGAATCACCCCAAAGAGTGTGGCGGCAGTTAAAATCACATACTATGAGGAAAGGTGATTGAAGTTGGGAAATTAGGTTTTCAAAAGCAACAAAGTCAATGGGGTGGGAAGGGGAGAAGTAGACTGAAATCACTGTGATCCAGCGGCGAAGAAAGATACGAATAACTGTACAAGGGACAGTGGTTTGAAAGGGAGGTATGACATAAGGTGTTTTCTGGTTGATAAGTATAGACGAGACATAAAGGGAGTGTGGGGAAGAAACAAAATGGAAATTGGGGATTGGTATTGGAGAATGTGTAAGAAAAGTTTCTTGGAGGCATATAATGGATGGGTTATAAGAGGAGAGAATATGTCGGAGGTCAGGTCTGTGAGAGCGGAAACCGCGAATGTACCAATGAAGGAGTGTTATACTTTCGTTGATTTAGTGGCAAAGATTGCAGTGCTTGTTGGAGAATTTGAAGGGGAAGGTGCTAGAGGGTGGGATAAAGAATGAGGTTGGGGAGGTGGTGTTGTATCAGGAGGGGTGTCGGGAGGTAGAGGGCCTCGGGAAGAGGGTATTTGTGACATGAGGGATTCACGTGTGTATCCAGGAGGGAGTGGAAGGGATAGAGGGGATGGTGGGAGGGTTAATACAGGTAGGGATGGAGTCGGGGGGGATGGGTTTTGTTGGGATGGGGTAGGAGGATTGGGTGTAGGGAGAATATGAGTAGGAGGAGGATGGATATCGGCAGTCATTTTGAGTGTGGAGGGAGCGGGAATTGTAGAATTTGAAGGTGGATGAGTATCAGTTTGGGATTCTTTTATGTAGTTCTGGATATCTTCAAGAGTTTCTGTAATGGGGTTAGTTTTAGAGTTTTGTGAGATAAAGGTTTTCTTGTGAGGGGGGGAAGATAAGTCTGGTGTCTGATAAATAGGGGCAAAGGAAGGTGGAGGTGATTGTGAGGTAGGGGAAGAGGGGGTGGAACGTTCATTCTGTCTGCTGCGAGTAGTGCGGGGAGGGAGAGGGGAAGGTGTTGGGGCTGTAGTAGAGATTGGGGTGTCTGGATTTAGGATAGCAAAAGAATTTGATTGGGTAGAGATTGGAGTGTCTGGGTTAAGGATGACAAAAGAGCTTGACTGTGGAAGGTAGGAGGTAGAAGAGGGGGAATTTAGATGGAGGGTGGTTGGGTTTAGAAGAGGATGGAGGGGGGTTGGGTTTAGGAGAGGGTGTAGGAGCTTGGGAGGTATGGGAATTGGTAGAGTGAGCGACATTACTGGAGTAGGGGGGTAAGAGAAAAGCCTTGTCGACGTGCTTCCTGTCTGGCTTCACGTAGAGTGAGTCCCAGTCTGAATCTGAGAGTTGCTACCTCAGACTCAAATTTGTTGGTGGGGCAGCCTCTATAAAATACATTATGGGGGCCGCCACAGTTTGCACATGTGCGTGATTGTGCAGAGCAATTTGATCGAGTATGGCCAGGTTGGGCACATAGCATAGCATAGCATCTGGCTGTGGAACGGCAATGTTTGGCAGGATGTCCTAAATGCCGACAATTTTGGCACTGACGAGGAGGTTGGTATGGTCGGATAGGTAGGGATTCCCCACCTATGTAAATATTAAAGGGAAGGTCATGTCTACGGAAAGTAATTTTGGCAATGTTGATGGATTTCTTACGGTTTCCTCTGGGAGGAATGGAGTAGCATTGTACATATGTTGCATCATAGTCTGTGAGACAGGCGAGTAAGTCCTCTCCACAATCTGACCATTCTTTGTCATGGATTGGCCAATCTGTTGGGGAGATAGTGACAGTTCCGGTGCAAGTATTGAGGGTTGGATGAGGTTCTGTAGGGATGGGATTACCACATAGATCAGTTAGTTTTGTTAATGCTATAGCTTGGTTTTCAGTTGTTACTGTGACGAGACGGGAGTGGTCGGGTCGGCTACGGAAAGAGATTTTGCCTACTTGTTTTTGGAGGCAGTTGGAAGAGGAGGGTGTTTTGAGAGTAGGGAGCTGTGGAAGGGATCACGAAAAATCGGTCCCATTTGACTGGGCTAAATAGAGTATTTAGGATTCTTGTAGAGGTGGGGGTAGTAGAAGTGCGGGGACGTGTGGAGGAGGGAGTAGTGTTGAGGGGGGTAGTGTCACGGGGAGGTGGGCAATAAGGTTGTAAGGTAGTAATAAGGGGAGATGGGGTGGTTGATGAAGAAGGTTGTGGGAGTAAAGGTTGAGCATGTTGGGAGAGTAGAAATGTCTCCTGGGGGTTGGTTGTTGATTAGGGTTGATACTGTACTAGTATGCATTGATGATGTGGGAGTTGTTGCAGTGTTCGGAGCCGTGGTCAAAGGAGAGCCGGGATTGGGGCTATTTCATAAAGGGGCAAGCCTCATTGCCCCTAAAAGTGGGGTTACATCTTCATTATTGGCCATGATAAGCCTGGAGTATGTTGGGGAAAAAAATAGTCCACCCCTCAGGGTCCCCTTGAGGGGTAAGGGCCCAGGTATGGCAGGGGAATACCGTGCCCAAAGTCAGCCTTTCATCCTTTCAGCACGGCTTTCACACCTTAGGAGGTGGATAGTAGAAGGGATTGGTGAAGAAACTGAAACGAAAAGTATGAGTGGGAAAAAAGATCATGCAAAATTAGTTGAGTCGATGGCTGAGTCCCAAGGTTGAAGAGTTCCCCATCATTGGGTCTCAGTCTTCGTCTCCTAAGCCCCCCCCCCCCCCCCCCACGACAACAACGGGCAAAGGATTGGGGGGGAATGATTAGGGTAAAGTTACAGGTTGAACAGTACTAGAGTAGTATGGTAGTGAAAAGGGTAGAAATAGGGGTAAAGGTAATTAGAAGGGGAAGGAATTAAGGGAGTAGGGAGCTTTATGATAAAGTATTGTGCACAAAATGGCAAAAATGAGTTTAATGGTTAGGATCAGCAGACAGAACAAAGGGATGAAGAAAAGGAAAAGGAGAGCAGAAAAGACCATGCAAAAATAGCTGTGGCAAAAGCTGAGGACCAGGGTAGGGTTGATCCTCTACATTGGACCTCAGGCCCCATCTCTTGAGCACGCCCACGACAAGTAAGGGATTGAGGGGGGGGGGGGGGGGGGGGTCAAGTGAGAAAATGTATATTTACAGACTGAATAATACCTTCTCAGAATATATATATTATATATATCTATTTATATATATATATAAATTTTTCGTTAAGAATATTTAAGATCAAATTTTATCGATGTTTGACTTTTGTGATCGTGCTTAAGTTATATCAATTTTGGTTTATCTATTTTAAGGAAAACCACATATTTCATGCAAT
>NC_061838.1:14801917-14891917 GCF_019202785.1 Penaeus chinensis | reverse complement strand
TGAAGTCATCATCAAAATCATCATCTTCTGTCTCGAGAGCTGAGAAACTGCAAGCCTCCTTCTATGCTCTTGTGATTGTTAGTAAATTCAATGTTTCCATCCCTTTCTAAATGAAGTTGTGGATGTTCATGGTGGTCCCTTTGGAAATGTATTTCATCCTCATTATTATCAGAATCTTTCTTCTTCTTGCTGTGTTTCTTCTCTTTTATCTGAACATCAGCTTTGCACATTATCTGATGCTGTGGACTGGCATTTGCTTCCATTATGTTTGATGAAGATATAGCTTCAGACAAGCTATTTTTGTCATCAGAAACTGAGACTTTTTTTCTCTTTTTTTTCTTAGGACTCACTTCACATGTAGCTTCCAAATTCTGGTAACTGGGAAGCAATGACTCAAGAATATCCTGATGTTCATACTCTGAGGGCTTCTTTTTCCTTTTTTTCTTATGAAGCTTCTTGTGAATTTCATTATTCAACTCAAGAACTTCCTCACCAATTAGAGCCTCTTCATCTTCACAGTCTGAAAGCTTTCTCTTTTTTGTGTTGAAGCTCATCTGACATGGATCTTCCATTATTTGATTATTGTTTGTTGATTCAAGGACTTTCTCAGGAGTTGGATACCCTTCATCATGTTCTGAGAGTTTTACCTTCTCTTTCTTCTTTTTTTTCTTTATATGGTCATCCAACTTTCCATACTGTTCATGTTGAATCTGTGTCTCAGCTACTGTTAAATCAAAATATTCTTCACTTTTATGCCAAGTAATATGACTGTCAGAATTAGTTTTCCTATCTTTCCTTTTTTTTTTGCTTTTAATATTTCTAGGGTGCCCATCAATTTCCATCATTCTGTTAAAAGATATTTATTTCATCCTGAAGACCTGGAAAGTCCTGGAAAATCCTGGAAAGATAAAGTAATTTGGTAAATTCCAAGAAAGAACTGAGAATAAATATACTGTACTGGATATAACCACAAAATGTTTTTAAACTCTTTATACTGGAAAACTGTATATGGAGAGAAGAGAGAGGAGCAATCATAGATGCTTAGGGAGATTTTCATACTGGCTTCTCAAAAATAGATAATAACTATGAAAACTAAGTCTACCAATGAATTAATTACATGAATACAGAATGAAATATAATACATCCAAGAATTCTAGTAAGGATATAAAGTATTAACATTGCCACTTATATATATAATATAATTTATGCATATATATATATATATATATATATATCTATACATATATGTACATATATACATATATTTATATATATACATACATACACACATATACATACATACATACATACATATACATACGTACATATATACTGCATACATACATATATACACATACTTACATATACATACATACATACATACATACATATATACACATACATATACATATATATACATACATATATATACATACATACATACATTAAAAATATACATATATTTCCCATATACATATATATAAATATATATATAGATATATATGTGTGTGTGTGTGTGTATGTGTATATATATATATATATATATATATATATATATTTATAGATATATATATAAGTATATGTATATATACATGGATGCCTACAAAAGCATATATAAATATATATATATATATATATATATATATATACAAACATACATTTATGAATATATTTCTATATTCATATGCATATCTGTATGCATAAATGTCTGAATGTATATAATGTATATAAATATATATATATATATATATATATATAACATACATATTTAATATACATATATACATATACATATATAAATAACATATATAAAAAGTATAAATAAACATATATGTAAGTATATGTATATCTGTATACTTATATATCCATACATATATACATGCATTACATAGCTTTATATATATATATATACACATGTATATATTTAATATACATATGTGTCCAACTGACATATATGTGTATATATATATGTATACACATATAATATATATAAATGTATATAGATATATATACATACATACAGGTATATGTGTATATATGTATGCATATACATATGTATAGACATATTAACATATATAATATATACATATATACATATATATAATGTATATAAATATGTATATATATAAATGTATGTATATATATATGGTTGTCACTTGGACAATGGTCCTGCCAACTGTATCCCACAATCCAACATAGGGATTTATTCTAAAAGGTATCAAGACAGTGTATATATATGTTAACATAGATACATGTATATGGATAGATATGTATGCATATACATATATATAAACATATGAATATATATATAAATATATATATATATATATATATATATATATATACGTGTATATATACAAATATTTATATATATGTACGTATATATAATGTATATGTATATATATTAAGCATATATATATACCGGTATTGTCATCAGTTGGACAATGGTCCTGCCAACTGTATCCCACAATCCAACATAGTGACTTGTTCCAAAAGGCATCAAGACAGTATTCCATTGCAGTAGATAGAATCCAAGTTTCACTTCCGCAGAGCAAATTATAAGAAGAAACTATTAAAACTAAATCTCCCAATTATTTACATGACTACAGAATGAAATATAACACATCCTTGTCACTCAGAAAATGTAGTTTTCACTCTGGTTAGTATGTATGTATGTATGTATGTATGTATGTATGTATGTATGTATGTATGTATGTATGTATGTATGTATGTATGTATGTATGTATGTATGTATGTATGAATGTATGTATGTATGAATATAAATAAAAACATACATATATATACATACACATATATAGACATATATATAAATGTATAACAATCCTCCCTGACCTAGCCTCGAACCTAGGTCACTCCGGGTATGAGACCGGAGGGCCAGTACTAAACCAACCATGCCACACGACCCACTAAAAGGAGTGTGCAACTAGGATCTAACTAGCTTCCATAGACATTACCTATCTACTCATACATGAGTAATGATAGCGAGGTTTTACACACACTCCCCGTGGGCACTCTGTGGAAATTGATTTAGAAATTCGAAACCGGAGTCAGATACTGAGGTGTATATATATGAAAGATGGAATAATGCAATACCGCATTGATATAGATGTATAACAATCCTCCCTGACCTAGCCTCGAATCTAGGTCACTCTGGGTATGAGACCGGAAGGCCAGTACTAAACCAACCATGCCATACGACCCACTAGGATCTAACTAGCTTCCATAGACATTACCTATCTACTCATACATGAGTAATGATAGCAAAAAAAGAAAAGAAAAAAAACACCTAATCAGCTGCTACTGGCAATTATAATGATAGACTTGAAGTCTGTATGGTCCATGACAGTTGCAACCTTAACACAAAATTATCGTCATTAGATAATCAAATTCATAACACAAAGTAGCCACATGAAATTATAAAGGTTAAGGTCTAATTTGATTCCATTTGTTACTATGGATATTCTTGGTGTGACATGGTGTCTGTTTCATTTTGCTTCTAAGTTATCCCTTGTGTGCAAGGAATAGCCGGGATTACCATCCACTAGCAGCGAGGGATTTGAATGCAGGTCAGCAAGATTGCTAGACAAGATCGCTACCACTGCACCACACACAAATTTACTAGGAACTTTTTTCATGCTAATCTAGAATATCATATCCACATTGTCAATATATATAGATGATGCAAAGAAATAACAATGAAGGGGAGAAACCTAAAAAAAATTATATGCTGCTCAATGGCATTACCATCTATGAAGCCTGGCTCAAGTGGCTGCCATGCAGCAGTGTTCCCAGCACAGCCTCAACAAAGCACTAGAATGCTATGTTAGCATTTTAGTCCATTTATATGATAAAAAGCACAGTACGAATCATAGCCCCTTTACCCATATAGAATATACATATATAAATACATATATACAAATATGTATATATCACATATATGTAACATATATACATATTTATATATATGCATATTTAAATAATATATATATACATATACACTCATTGTATATATACATATATACATATACACTCATTGTATATATACATATATACTAATTATATATGTTTGAATATATACTCGTTATATATATATATATATATATATATATATATATATATATGTAAATGATTATGTATATATATATGTGTATATTTATATATATATATATCTTTATATATATCTATATATGTATATACATGATACAAATGTATATATGTACAAATTTACATATGCATATATATGAATATATATTATATAGATTGATATGTCATATATATACAAATATGTATATAAATAAATATATATCATCTAAATAAATACTTACATATTTATGTATTGTATATATACACATATATGTTTATATATGTGTTTGTGTTTGTGTGTGTATGTCATATATATACAAATATGTATATATATAAATATATATCATCTAAATAAATACTTACATATTTATGTATTGTATATATACACATATATGTTTATATGTGTGTTTGTGTTTGTGTGTGTGTGTATGTATGTATGTATGTATGTATGTATGTATGTATGTATGTATGTATGTATGTATGTATGTATGTATGTATGTATGTATGTATGGTTGTATGTATGTATGTATGTATGTATGTATGTATGTATGTATGTATGTATGTATGTATGTATGTATGTATGTATGTATGTATGTATGTATGTATGTATATACATATATAAATATGATTTATATATATAAATAAAATCATATATACATATATATTTTTATATATGTGCAATATATATATATATATTGCACATAGATGACTACACTTGTAATAAGTCAACAGTGAGCCAGTTATGAGTATTGCCTCTCTCACCAGATCACCCTTTTCATTGATTTACGAAAATATTTTACATTATCTTATTTTGTTAAAATGTTTATAGCATAATTGTAATAATGTTTATAACAAAAATAACACCATCGATATTTGTTGCACTAGTAAAAAATAGGGTCTCAAGATCTGCTAATTGACTCCTTTGTGGCTGAGTACTAGCAGAGCCATTTATGTGCAGAGACATTTCACAAAAATATAAAAAATGAGCACAGCATTTTATTAATTTTCCCAGGCAGCAATGGGTTAAACAGTTAAATGAGATACTGAAACAATTGTTCCCATAGATCAACTTCAACAGTTTTTGTTACCTTCATATATTTCTAATTGTCCTTGATGTAATGCTAGGTAAATTGGATTGTCTACACAGTGGTTCAACCATAGAATACTTGAACATATGGGTAAATCTATAAGAACTAGCCAACCTCTGAGCAGACCATCTTTCTCTGCTGTTTGCCAATATTCACACACAGCTCACTCTTTCACTGACAATGATTTCAAAATTCTGTCCTCTATGCAAACCATCTTTCTCCACCCACATTCACATATAGATCACCCTTTCACTCACAATGATTTCAAAATTCTGTCCTCTGAGCATCTTCCCTACGCCAAACACACATGGTGGATTCTTTGTTGTGCAGGGCAAGGGTTGGGAGTAGCAACCATTGGGGAGGTTGCAGGGGGAACAAACCCCTGTATTTTACTACATATTGACCAATTCTCCACATATTTATGTTGCACTATATATCTGTGGGAAACTGAAACTACAACTAATTTCTATACATAGTTGGGTAGTTGAGAGTCAAAGGAATACATTGATACTACTGTCCTCATGATCCATCAAGCAAAGGAATTCTGAATTTCAGCTAATAGCAACTTCAGAAATCTAAAATCTAATGAAGGAGGACAGAAACAGAAGTTATCTGAATAATGATATATAAAAGGCCATAATCAGGCCTGGTGGTATTTGTTACCGAGCGATACACCCTCCAAGACAAAGTCCCAAAACCAGGGTGTCATTACATTAAGAACTCTGGCTGTGTGAGGGTATTATGGACTTGGTCTCTGTGTGGTGATATGCAGCAGTTATTTTTATAATTTCATTGTAAATATGAGGCTGGAGGAGGTGTGGCTGTTTCGTTTATTACTCTATTTTTTTTATGCTCTATACAACGTTAGTGTCCATTTCCTTCCATCTCTGTGCGTTGTTCGAGGAAACATTAACTAAAAAGGAGTTTGAATAAAATTAACAAAACATGTCGTCTGTTCAGGTCATTAACGTTTGTAATAATTTCATGGTAAAAAATGGGGAAAATACTGTGCTTATTTTTTATATTTTTGTGAAATGTCTCTGTGCATAGATGGCTCTACTAGTGCTTAGCCACAAAGGAGTCAATTTAATATTTTCGTAAATATTTTCGTAAATCAATGAAAAGGCGGTTGGGCAAGACAGGCAATAATCATAACTGGCTCAATGGCAACTTAGTAAAAGTGTAGCTATCTATGTTTAAAATCAAACAAGTAAACTCACAGTGGACATGGCATGTACATACATGCCATGCCCGTAGGCAATGGGTTACGAATGCCAAAATCAACAAAGCATTCGGACCAGATGAAATTATTTACGAGTTTTACAAGAATGTCCCAGATAATATTATGTTATTTCAACTCACATTGGACTAAAGGAGAATACCCAGAATCATTAAAAAATGCACTAATAAATCCTATGGTAAAACCAGGCTTAAATCCTTCAGAAGCAAATTTCTATAGATATATTAGCAGAATTTCATGTATAGCAAGATATTTGAAACTATTATGACAAAAAGATTAATATTGTGGTTAGAGCATAGCAAGAAGCTAGATAAAGACCTAATAGGATTCAGGCCAAATAGAAATACCACTGATGCACTACACACAACAGCCACATAAATAAAGCTTCCATAAAAAAAAAAATATCATGTTAGCATACATTGATTTACAAAAAGCATCTGACAAAGTTAATCATGAAGCATTATCAATAAAAATATCAAAAATAAGAATCACAGGAAAACCTCTAAAATAGTTAAATAATTTGCTAAAAAAAAAAAAACATTCCAAATAAAAATTGGAAACCAAATATCGGAAAAGGGAAGAATAGAAAGTTGCACACGTCAAGCTGCTCCAATAAATCCAGTTGAAAAAATAATATACGCAGATGATATAACAAGTGACAAAAACCTATTAGAAACCTCCAATAAAATAGAAATAAAATTACAAAGGCTAAAAGAATGGGGCCAGTCATTGGGACTTGAAAATAAACTTTATAAAAAGTAACTTAATGTCCTTCTCGAACAGAGAGAGAAACCAATTACCAATAATAATAGATATTATAGAACTTAAATTGATTCAGTCATAAAATTCTTGGCTGAAAAGTGTCATCCAGATTCGACTGCAAACCTCTGTACTATAAACAGTCAACACGAGTTCTAGCCAATTTTAGTAAAGTGAAAGCTTATGAACTCAACTTTTGAACTAGATCCTGGCAAAGTGCCTGATAATAAAAATCTAAAGAAGTAGTATCATCAGAAAAACATCAGACAAAGAGACAGCAACGGCGAAGATTACCCATACTCCAAACAAGCTGGTAACGAAGAAACCAGCGGACAAATCACAGAACCCCAATTCCGCACATCAGAAACACAAGTTAACTCACAAAAAATGTAGTACTCATTCACTTATCAAACAAATCAATCATTTCTAACTTATCAATCCAATAAAACTAATGGCTGCATTCATTAAATCCAAATTCCAAAAATACATCACAGAGAACTCCTTGGAATCTTAGATGGCAAAGCCATAAGATGTGAAGTGATTGATATAAAAAAAATTGGACCTTTCAATTAAATCAATCATCTTGCAAATTGCGAAGTCCCATGTAAACAACCAGCCTCAAGCATAAACCAATGGTGCTCCTATGGCATTATTTCCCGAGTGGAAACCGAAATTAACATCAAAGAGATCCAAGAAGATTTTTAAAAAAGGAGTCTTACTGTATCATTGCATCTCTCTAATGTAATTGCCTCGTTGCCATATTGCCATGCCAAATATCAAAATAAATCTCTGTATCTACAATAGTTTTAAAATACTGAGATTAGTTTATGAAACTATTCTACTACAATTTGTCTCATGCAATTCCATAATTTGGAACTACTCTCTTCTTCCTTCGTGCATGGAGTTAGACATATTGCAGTCTATATTTCCTGAATCCTATTCATATTTCTCCTGTACCCTCATATTACGTTCGTTTTTTTGTTTTGCCTTTCCTTAGAAGGAAGATTTTGCTGTAAAATATACATTTTCAAACCTTTTCGAATGCCATGTGCGAAGCAATGTTTTGATCACAATAAACACGTTCTCTTTTTCTTTCCGGATTACAGAGCACGAGAATTTTACGGTAAACTGCTTTGTAACTGATTCGGTGTATGGTTGTACAATAACTTTTCTGTAGCCATAAAGAACAGTGATAGTAATTATAGACTTTCACAAATCCATAAAACCTTGTCATAACTATTGCTAGTTTTAATTATGCACAGTGTAATACGTGTGCATCTCTTCTTTCCCAAATCTTATAAATACATGTATTGGCAACTGTTTATGGAATGACTGAACCCCGGGAATTCATAAACTTCACCTTATAAAGAAAATAAAACTTGGCCCAAGGTCTATATAAGTTTAGAATCATAGTATTATACTTATATTGAGCTTGCCTTGGACCATTCCCACATTGTTTTTGTTTTTTTTCGATGGCACTACGGAAAGGAGTTCTTTGGCACACGCAGTCAAACTAGCGAAGAAGTTAGTAAACACAAATACTACTCCCTACACACACACACACAGACACACACACACACACACACACACACACACACACACACACACACACACACACACACACACACACACACACACACACACACACACACACACACACACACACACACACACACACACACACACACACTACTAGTACTACTAGTGATTGTCAAGTTTCTTCTTGTTCATTCATTATGTTCAGTGTTGAAAGTTTCGTTGAGAATCCGTCAGCCGAAGCGCTGATCGGTCTACTAAAGCCCAGTGGAGTGAGTTAGCCGCTCATTATTGCATCCCTATTCGGCCATCCTTACGGAAGGAGGAAATTCGTACTTTAGTGACTGGATATTTGTTAGAACACCATGTGCTGAGTGAGGATGAATTAGAGCACGTGTGTCCTCGTGATGTCACGATTGCCCGCGAGTATGACCTGGAGAGCCGTAAATTAGACTTGGAGATGTTTAAATAAGAGAATGACCGGATGCGCTCATGCAGAGACCTAATCAGGATCATTAACCTAATTTTTGTGTAGAAGATGCAATTAAATTTGTTCCTAAATTTAATGAAACCGAGCCAGAGTATTTTTTCATTCATTTAGAACGTGTAGCTGCCTTGCATGGTTGGCCCGAAGATAAGTGGGTATTACTTGTACACAGTGCATTTATTGGCAGGGCACAAGAGGTTTTCTCAGCTCTGGATTTGGTACAGTCAAAGAATTATCATGTTATAAAAGAGGCTGTGTTAAATGTTTATAAAAAAAGGTACCAGAGGCTTATAGACAGGATTTCCGCAATTGCCGTAAAGATGGTAAACAAACCTTTGTTGAATTTATCCGCCAAAAGCAACTTTTGTGTAAAAAATGGGTCGAGAGTGAACTTGATGCATTCGAGTACCATAAATTACTAGAATTGTTTATGCTCGAGGCAGAGCATCACTTCATGTTATGAGTTAGGGGGGTGACGGGTAAATTTGCCCTGAAAAAATAATTTTTGCCCTGCAAATCACTAAAAAGAAAATGCTCACTAGTTCTTTATAAGTAGCCTGTTGTAAATGTTGTAAATCAAGTATGTTATAAATCAAGTATCATCAACAATTAGTTTCATATAGTTATTTATATATCTTGAATACTTATCGGCTATTGAGGCAGATTCCGTAAGAGAAAATTTGCCCTGCAGAACTAGATTTTGCCCTGCAAAAAGGTTTTTTTTTAAAGAGTTGGAGGGGTGAACCACCCCCCATACCCCCCCTTAAGTGACGCCCCTGGCTCGAGGATATACAGAAGTGTATGCCTGTAAAAGTTCGCTCTCACATAGACGAGCGTGGTCTGCGCACATTAGCCGAGGTCGGTAGTGCCGCCAATCATTTCGCTCTCACTAACCCAGCCTCCGGGCTAATACAGAGGTAACGTGTCGGCTTCTCATCCGAGGGGTCGACGGTTCGCGCCCCGCCCAGGCGCGAGAAGTTGCAATTGTCGCCTGGAGGTTACTGCTGTGACTGGGCACCACGGCGGGTAAGGACTAAGACGAGTCAGCACCAGCTGACACACGTTAGCGAGTCGGCATTAGTCGACACAGGCCGGGCTCCCCTCATTGGCATAGCCCGGGCGAAGCTCAGCTTCGCATATCGGACTTATCCTTATCACTAACCCGAACTACTCTTACAGATCTAATGAGCCTTCATTCCAGTCTAACCAGCATAGTGGTAAGAGGATGGATTATATATGTATAGATATGCATATATATGTATAAATATGTATATATGCAGATATATGTATATATATAAATATACATATAGGTATATATATACATATATATGTATACATTTGCATATATATGTATATATAAACATGTAAGCATTTATATATATATATATATATATATATATATATGTATATGTGTGTGTATACGTTTATATATAAGTATATATATTGTGTATAGAAATATATACTTAAATATGTGTGCATATATATATATATATATCGTATATATATGTGTGTGCATATAAATATATAAATATATATACATTTATATATATCGTATATATATGTGTGGGCGTTTATGTATATATATGCTTATATATACATATATTTATATATGTATATATATGAATATGTATAATTCACTAGCACCTTTAAATTGTCATCATATATTTTGATTTGTCTCTATACTATTCTATGTAAATTAAAATATACTATTTTCACCTGCCACGTTCTTGGGTTTCG
Source organism: Penaeus chinensis (assembly GCF_019202785.1). NCBI lineage: Eukaryota > Metazoa > Arthropoda > Malacostraca > Decapoda > Penaeidae > Penaeus > Penaeus chinensis. Next base: position 14,880,966 of record NC_061838.1, on the reverse strand, counting down.
ATCTCGTGTTAATATACGTTTCCCCGTAGAATGTTTTCCTCTCCTAAGAATATGGCTTACTAAATTCGTTGAATTTGATGAAAATTGTGATTTTTCTTATTTTACGTTACACTCTATTGGCCACCGATTGGAAGTATCAGTCGGTGACTTCACTCCCTTTGCAAGAAACAATCGGTGATCCTCAGACGGGTGTGACTAGCTCGTTTTTCCTTTGTTTTTAGATGTTTTTATGGGTAGCATTTTGTGTTCTGACGTGGTAGTTCATTCAGTAGCACCTTTTGATGCTTAACATGTATGTCTATATATAATATGAAAATTAGATGGACCATTTTGTCCTACCACTTTTTTGCACTGATGACGCTTGGGTTTTGATATCCCAGTAATACGCCTTTTATGTGAATTTTCCCTTAAAAATGCCATTGTTACCACTTTAATGTGTAATGTATAATGTCTTTCTCTTGTGATAAGCATCTGATTTACATTACATGAGATTGTGTTAAATGTAAGGATAATTAACAATGTGAATTCTTAGTTTATTTCACACCATTGTTTTTTTTTGTTTTTGTTTTTTTCCTTGGATTTTAAATTAGTTTGTAAATCTAACTTATTCATGGATTGATAGATAAATAGTTATACATTAAATATATATACATTTATATACATATATGCATGTATTGTGTATGTATATATATATATATATATATATATATATATGTACTTATATATTTATATATATATATATATATATATATAGTATGTATATATATAGTATATATATATAGTATATATATATATACTATATATATATACTATATATATATATGTATATACTATATATATACTGTGGAGTGATTGTTAGATCTCGAGCATTTGTAGTTACATCCTAATGGATGATATATCCTGAGTCTTTCTTTTGAATGTTAGAGATTGTAGTTAGATCAATGCACTCTTAGTCAGTAGTATCTAAATCCTGAGCATTGCTAGTTATAGTAGATGGTATGGTTGCATCTACTATCTTGTTCAGGTGTCTTATCTCTTTGGGGAGGGACTGTGTAGGTGGATGATGGAGGCTGAAGTTGGAGATCTACAGGAGACCCGGTAGGCTCCCCGGTAGGCTTCGGACTGGGCAGTCCTTGTGTGCTGCTGCTGCTGTGGTCTTGCTCTGCTGGAGGATCGGGGATTGCTGATCTCGCTTACGGCCTCTGCGGCTTAAGTACACGAGCGCTGTGTAAGTGCACAGAAAACAAGGGGAGCCTGCTGTCCAATGAGCGCGGACACGACGGCGGACCTGGCATGACCCAACCTGGGAAAGTATGCTGAGCTTCAGGTTGCGGAGTAGTGCTGCTACATAGTGAATGGTTGTTAGATCTTGAGCATTCCTGGTGAAAGGTAGTTATTTCCTGAGCATTCGTAGTGAATGGTAGTGAGGTCATGAGCATTCCTAGTGAATGAGATCCTGAGCTTTCCTTGTGAATTGTCATTATAACATGATTATTCCCAGTGAATGATAGCTCCTGAGCATTCATTTTGAATAGCAGTTAGATCCATAGCATTTCTAGTGAATAGTAGTTAAATCCGGAACTTTGCTAGTGATTGGTAGGTAGATTCTAAGCATTTCCTTTGAATGATAGTTAAATCTCAAGAATTTTTTTTTAATGGTACTTAGATCCCGAGCATTCCTATTGAATGGTAGTGAGACAATCATTCCTAGTAAATGGTTGTGAGCATACGAGCTTTTCTAGTGAATGATTGTGAGATTTCGAGCATTCCAATCCAGTGGTAGAGAGAGCGCGAGAATTCCTAGTGAATGTTAGCTCATGAGTTTTCCTATTGAATCATAGAAATCCTGAGTATTTTTAGTGAATGGTAGTGGGATCCCAAGCATTCCTAGTGAATGGCAGTAAGATCCTGAGCATTGATTTTGAATGATAGATCCTAAATATTCCGGGTGAATTGTAGTTAGATCCAGAGCAATCCCAGTGAATGGTAGTGAGATACCAATAATTTTGAGAAGTTGGATCTTAAACATTCCTCAAAATGATAGAGATCTCGAGCATTCCTTTTGAATGGTTCTTAGATCTGTAACATTCCTAGTAAATAGTAGTTAAATCCTGAGTTTTTTTGGTGAATGGTAGTTTGATCCTGAACATTTGTAACAAATAGTGGAACATTCCTTTTGAATTATAGTTTGATCTCTAACATACCTAGTGAAAAGGAGATCCCAAACATTCCTATTGAAAGGTAGTGAGATCCCAAGCATTCCTTTTTGAATTGTAGTTTGATCCCAAACATTCCTAGGGAATGATAGTAAGATCACAATTATTCCTATTGTGAATGGCAGTTACATCCTGAGTATTCCTATGGAATTGTAATCATATCCCAAGCATTCCTAATGAATGATGAGTCCTAAGCATTCCTTCTGAACGGTAGTTAGATTCCGAGCATTCCTTTGGAATGGTAGTTAGACCCTGAACATCCCCTAAAATTATAGAGATCCTAAACATTGCTATGGAATTGTAGTTAGTTCCCAAAGATTCCTATTGAATGACAGTTAATTCTAGATCATTGCTAGTGAATGGTAGTTAGATCCCAAATATTCCCTTTGAATGTTAGTTAAATCCCAGGCACTCCAAGTTAATGGTAGACCCCGAGCATTCCTAGTGAATGAGGTCACACGCATTCCCATTGAATGATCATAATGAGAATATGGGCATTTTTCTTAAATGTTAGATCCCAGGCATTCCTGGGGAATGGTAGTGAGATCTCGACCATTCGTATTTGATAATAGTAAGATCCTGAACATTCCTGGTGAATGGAAAGTTAGATCCTAAGCATTCCTAGTGAAAGGTAGATCCTGATTAGTATTTTTAAATGGTAGAGATCGGTATCCCTAGTATTTCTAGTGAATAGTAGTGAGATCCCAATCATTAATTTTGAATGGTAGAGAGATCTTGACCATTCCTAGTAAATGGTAGTTAATTTCTAGCCTTTGTAGGGAATGGTAGTTGAATCCCGAACATTCCTTTTGAATGGTAGTGAAAGTGAGGACACAAGCATTCCTATTGCATTGTCTTGAGATCTTGAGCATTCCTTTTGAATGGTAGTGAGATCCCAAGCATTCCCTTTATATGTTAGTGAGGTCCCTAGGGAATGGTAGTTAGATTTTGAGCATTCCTAGTGAATGCTTTCATGTGGTAGAGAGATCCTGAGCATTCCTAGCGAATGGCAATGAGATTCCTAGCATTCCTAGTCAATGGTAGATAAATCCCTAGCATTCCTAGTGAATGGCAGTGAGATCCCTAGCATTCCTCTTGAGTGATTGTTAGATCTCGAGCATTCCTAGTGTGAATAGCATTCCTTTTGAATTTTAGATCCTGAGGATCCCTTTTGAAAGGTGAGATCCCGAGCATTTGTAGTGAATGATAGTGATATCCCGAGCATTGCTAGTGATTGGTAGTTAGATTTTGAGCATTCCTTTTGAATGATAGTTAAATCCCTAGCATTCCTATTGAGATCCCGAGCATTTGTAGTGAATGGTAGTTAGATCCTTAACATTCCTGGTGAATGGTAGTTAGATCCTTTACATTCCTGGTGAATGGCAGGAACTGAGCAATCCTTTTTAATGGTAGATCCCGCACCTTCCATTTGAATAGTAGTTATATCCCAAGCATTCCGAGTGAATATAAATGAGGCCACAAGCTTTCCTATTGATGGTCAATGAGATCCCAAGCACTCTTTTTGAATGTTAGTCGAGATCTCGATCATTCGTTTGGAATGGTAGTAAGAACCCAATCATTCCTAGTGAATGGTAGTTAGATCCTTTGTATTTCTTGTGAATGGTAGTTAGATCTCAAGTATTCCTAGTGAATGGTAGTTAGATCCCTAGCATTCCTAGTGAATGGTAGTTAGATTCCTAACATTCCTGGTGCACTCAGGTTAGATCCTGAGCATTCTTAGTGAAAAGTAGATGCTGAGTATTCCTGGTGAATGGTAGATCCCAAGCATTCCTAGTGAATATAACTTAGGTTCCAAGCATTCCTAGTGATGGGAAGTGAGATCCTGAGCATTCCTAGAGAATGGCAGTAAGCTTGCATGCATCTGTCCCATCAGCCATCTCCTGGATGGGCCTGGTGTAGCAATACTCTATAAGTCGCAAATCTGCAGTCTTACGGAGTACAGTCTGGATGCCACACTTCAACCATAGTAACAGCGGCGCAACGATGGCGGCCGTTGTGCAATGTATAATGTTAACGTAGTGCAGTCTCCACATCTGTCAATCCCACTCCTTCCCACTCCACACGACTCCAGCCAAGTGCGTGTGTCCCTCGCCTTCGCAAGATATGGGCGCCTTTGGAACCACGTGGTCAGGAACACCAACCTCTATCACGCAACGTCGCTACAACAATTTGAAAGTCGCGTTAACCTTTGGCTCCTCAACCAGTAAGAGATGTACATCATGACTATTTTTAGAATTTTAACTGATCATCTATTGTTTTAACAATAGGTATTAGAGAGAGGCAGAGAAACAGAGAGAGACAGACACAGAGCCAGAGATAAACAGAGACAGGCAGAGAGGGAGAGGTGGGACTATCACCATCGCCACCACCATCACCACAATCACCACCATCTCCATCATTGTCATCACCACGACCACCATCACCGCTATCAAAATGACCACCATCACCGCTATCACCACTACCACCATCACCGCTATCACCACCACAATCACCACCATTGTCATCACCACGACCACCATCACCATTGTCATCACGACCATCACCATCGTCACTATCACCACCGCCATCAATACCACTAACACCACCATCACAACCACCACCATCATTGTCATCACCATCACCACCATCGTCACCATCACCATCGCCACCATCACCACCACCACGACCACCACCATCACCACCATCACCATCGCCACCACTACCATCACCACCACCCTCAACTCACCACCATCACCACCACCCCCAACCTACCACCATCACAACCACCACCATCACCATAATTGTCGTCACCACCTTCGCCATGACCACCACCATCATTGTCATCACCATCACCACCATCGTCACCATCACCATCGCCACCATCACCACCACCACGACCACCACCATCACCACCACCATCGCCACCATCACCCCCACCATCACCACCACCATCACCACCACCATCAGCATCACCACCATCGCCACCGTCCCACACTCCACAGTACCAGCCAATAATTTCTCTGGAAAATCTATGTTGCAAGGCTAATGAATAAGTTAAACAATGTTGAAATTGCAAGAGGCGGTGATGTTGAGATTTCATGTTATTTGACTCCTTTAATATTGGCGATTGGAATAATTGTTCTGATGACTTAGATATATTCATATATACATATATATCTACACATAACCATATATATATATATATATATATATATATATATATATATATATATACACACATATACATAACCATGTATATACATATATTCATATACATGTACATGTATACATATACATACACATACATATACATATTTACATGCATATACATATACATGTATATGCATAGACATACATATGTAATTATATTTTTATGTTTTTATATACATATATAGAGATGTACACCTATATATATAGATTTACAGATGTATGTATATACATATGTGTATACATAAGTGTGTACATGTATATAGATATACGTATATATATATATATATAAATAAATAAATATATATATAAGTACATATAAATATATATATATATATATATATATATATAAATGTAAATATTTTTAATATATATATTTATATTTATATATATATTAATAATATTTACATTTATATATATATATATATATTTATTTATATATATATTTATTTTTACATATATATATATATATATATATAAACATGAAAATATGTAAATATATAAAAATGAAAATTTGGATAAATATAAATATATGTGTATGAATATAAATGGATAAATGTATAAATCTATCTATATATATATATATATATATATATATATGAATCAATGTATAATTTATGTATATATATATTATATATATGTATAGATTTATAATCTATGTAAATAAACAAATGTATGAATTATGTAAATAAATGATTAATGTATATATATAAATCTTTAGATATATAAATGAGTAAATGTATAAATCTGTAAATATATACATATATAAGTGTAAACATGTAAATATATAAATAAATATATAAGATTCAAATATGTAAATACATAGATATGTCTGTATTAGGTTATGTATATATCATTTATTATAAGTATTATTATTATTGCTATTCCTTCATTACGACTTTTTATCATTATTATTATTATCATCATGACTGTTGTTATTGCTGTTTTCGTTGTTATTATTATAACTATTATTATCTTCATTATCTTTGTAATTGTTATTGTCATTGCCATTATCATTATCATTATTCTTGTTATTATAATTATCATTGGCATCACTATTATTATCATTATTCTTGTTATCAATATAATTATCATTATTTTTGTTACTGTTGTTACTATTATCATCATATTTATTGATATTGTAGCTGGTGTTATCATTATCATTATTGGTAATGATACAATTGTCACCCAAATAAAGATTATTATCCCTGTCTTATGACTACCCTTGGAGGAGAGTTATTCTTTCTGTCTTTCTTTCTTTCACACACGCACAGCAAGCACGCATGTAAACACAAGCGCTCACAACACATCATAAATTCAAGAAAGCGACATCCAGCTGTGCTCTTTTTCTTTCTTTTTCCGTCACTTTCACTGGGGACTAGTGTGCAATGCAAAGATTTTCGGCAAAGTAGCGATGGCACTTCAGATCATGTATTTGTAGAATGATGAATAGATAAATACATGTAGTAAACATATAGCATTTCTACTGAGGTAGAAAGCGCATACATGAATATATATATATACACATTCATGTATATATATACATATATGTGCGTGCGCGCGCACACGCATATATATACATATATATTTCACATATATATATACACAAAGGTAATAAGAATTTGTTATACCTGGATTCTCACGTAAGAAAATATGCAAATACATATATTAATCTGTTCTCTTACTTTTTGCATGCATAAACATAGTAAACAGGGAGGTCAGGGAAGAGAGGAAGTCTATAATGTATATGTGAAACGCACATACGCACGCACACATCCTACCGAAGAGCGCGAGGGCGGCCCACACGCAGCACCGGCGGCGGCGTCAATGAGCGGACACCTTAAATGCACACAACGTACATGCTCATTCCCCTTCTGGGAACTTCATCGTGAGCGAATCAATTGATTAATAACATGCGTCATAAAAAAGAAAAGAAAAATAGAAACCTCAGACTTTTTGGTGATAAAAATTGTTTGATGTTAAAAGAGACGAAAAGAAAATGCATAGACATAAATTATCTATGTATATACACATGCATAGACATAAATTATGTATATGAAGTATACATATAAGTATACATATATGTATTAATATGTATAATGCACACAGAGGGGAGAGAGAAGTGGGAAGAAGGAAACAGACGGAGATACAGAGATACTGAGACAAACAAAGAAAAAGGGAAGAGTGAGTAGGCGAAACCGAAAGGAGAGAGGATGACAAAAGAAAACAACATTATAGAAGTGAGTAGTATCAGAAAAAGAAAGGAAGAGAATAAAAAAACTAAGGGAGGAAAGAGATAAGTTCAATTTCAAACTCGACATACTTTATTCCATTAAATACAATACACGTAGAGCCTATTCGTATATAGTTAAATCTGATGTTATTAGTGATTGAAGAGATGTTCTTTTAATTTCCTTTTGAATGTATGAGCGTTTCTGATATTTGATCTATTTCTATTTGTTCCAAATCATCGGTCGACGTGTTTGCTGTGCCCCTTTATCTGTGCGGGACAGGGAGAGAAAGAGAGGGGAGAGGGAGGGAGGGAAAAAGAGAGAGGGAGAGGGAGGAAGATATATAAATGACAATGGGGCTGATAATAAGTGATGATAAAATAACAGAAAGATTAACATAAATGAGATATAATAATATTAACAAAAAATTATAATTATAAAGATACTACCATAATAGCAATACCCTTCCCTTCCCTCTCACTCTCCCTTCTCCTTCCCTCTCTCCCTTTCCCTTCCCTCTCGCTCTCCCTTTTCCTTCCCTCTCGCGCTCTCCCCCTTTCCTCTCCCTCTCTCGGGCTCCCTTTCCCTTCCCTCTCCCTATCGTTCTCCCTTTCACATCCCTTTCCCTCTCACCCTGCCTTTCCCTTCGCTCTCTTTCCCCTCCCTCTCCCTTTTCTTTTTCCTTCCCTCTCCCTCTCGTTCTCCCTTTCCCTTCCCTCTCCCTCTTTTGCTCTCCCTTTCCCTTCCCTCTCCCTCTCTCTCTTGGTCTACCTTTCCCTTCCCTCTCCCTCTCCTTCCCTTTCCCTTCCCTCACCCTCTATCGCTTTCCCTTTCCTTCTCTTTCTCCCTCTTTCGGTCTAACTTCCCCTTTCCACTCCCTTTCCCTTCCCTCTCCTCGTTCTCCCTTTCCCTTCCCTCTCCCTCTATCGCTTTCCCTTTCCTTCTCCCTCTCCCTTACTCTTCTCCCTCTCCCTCTCTCGTTCTCCCTTTCTCTTCCCTCTCGCTCTCCCTTTCCCTTCCCTCTCCCTCTCTCGCTCTCCCTTTCCCTTCCCTCTCCCTCTCTCGCTCTCCCTTTCTCTTCGCTCTCCCTTCCCTTCCCCCTTCCCTTTCCCTTCCCTCACCCTCTATCGCTTTACCTTTCCTTCTCCCTCTCCTTCTCTCTCACTCTCCCTTCCCCTTCCCCCTCCCCTCCCTCTCTCGCTCTCCCTTCCCCTTCCCTCTCCCTCTCTCGCTCTCCCCTTTCCTTTCCCTCTCCCTATCCCTTCCTTCTCTCTCCTCCCTTTCCCCCTTTCCCTTCCCTCTCCCTCTCACTATCTTCCCCTTCCCTTTCCTTCTCCCTCTCTCTCCCTTCCCCTTCCTTCTCCCTCTCGTTCTCCCTCCCGAGAGAGGGGGGACGGAAGGGGGAGCGAGAGAGGGAGAGGGAAAGGAGAGAAGGGAGGAGATGGAAAGGAGAAAGGGGAAGGAGAGCGAGAGAGGGGGACGGAAGGGAAAGGGAGAACGAGAGAGGGAGAGGGAAGAGAAAGGGGGAGGGAAAGGGAGAGCAAGAGAGGGAGAGGGAAGGGAAAGGGAGATCAAGAGAGGAGAGCGAAGGAAAGGGAGAGGGAGAGGGAAGAGGAAAGAAAAGGGGAAGGGAAAGGGGAAAGCAGAGGGAGAGCGAGAGGGAAGGGAAAGAGAAAGAGAGAGCGAGGGAAAAGAACAGGAGAGCGAGAGGAGAGGAAGACCGATAGAGGAAGAGTGGAAGGGAAAGGGAGAGTGAGAGAGGGGGTCGGAAGGGAAAGGGAGAGGGAAGAGAAAGGGATAGCGAGAGGGAGAGGAAAAGAGTGAGGGAAAGGGAGAGCCAGAGAGGGAGATGGAAGGGAAAGGAAGAGAGAGGGGGAGGGAAAGAAGAGAAGGGAGAGCGAGAGAGGAAGAAGGAAGAGAAAGGGATAGCGAGAGAGGGAGAGACAGTGAGGGAGATGGAAGGGAAAGGAGAGAAGGGAGAGCGAGAGAGGGAGAGGGAAGAGAAAGGGAGAGGGAGAGAGTGAGGGAAAGGGAGAGCCAGAGAGGGAGATGGTAAGGAAAGGGAGAGAGAGGGGGAGGGGAAGGAGAGCGAGAGAGGGAGAGGGAAAGGGAGAGTGAGAGAGGGGGACGGAAGGGAAAGGGAGAGCGAGGGGGAGATGGAAGGAAAGGGAGAAAGAGAGAGGGAGAGGAAAGAAAGAGCGAGAGGAGAGGGAAGAGAAAGGGATAGCGAGAGGGAGGTAAGGGAAAGTGAAAGCGAGAGAGGAAGACGGAAGGGAAAGGAAGAGCAAGAGAGGGAGAGTGGAAGGGAGAGCGAGAGAGAGCGAAGGAAAGGGAGAGCGAAAGGGAAGGGGAAGGGAGAGGGAGAGCAAGAGAGCGAGTGGGAAGGAAGAGAAAGTGGTAGGGAAAAGAACAGGATAGCGAGAGGGAAAGGGAGAGGAAAAGAGAGAGGAAGAGGGAAAGGAGAGAATGGAGAGGGATGGAAGGGAAAGGGAGAGTGAGAGGGAGATGGAAGGGGAAGGAGAGAAGGGATAGGGAGAGGGATGGAAGGGAAAGTGAGAGCGAGAGGGAGAGGGAAAGAGAAAGGAGGGAAAATAACAGGAGAGCGAGAGAGGGAAAGGGAGAGCAAGAAAGGCAGGGAAAGGGAGGAGAGCGAGAGAGGGAGAGGGAGGGCGAGAGGGAAGGGAAAGGAAGAACGAGAGAGGGAGAGGGGAGAGAAAGGGATAGCGAGAGTGAGAGGGAAGAGGAAGGGAGAGGGAGAGGAAAGGAAGAGAAAGAGGGAGGGAAAAGAAGAGAGCGAGAGAGGGGAAGAGAGAGCAAGGCAGGGAGAGGGAAAGAATAGAAGGGAGAGGGAGAGCGAAAGAGGAAGAGGGAAAGGAGAGAAGGGAGAGGGAGGGGTTGGAAGAGCGAGAGGGAGAGTGAGATAAAGGGAGAGCGAGTGGGAAGGGAAAGGGAGAGCAAGAGAGCGATAGAAGGGAGTGAGGGAAATGGATAGCAATATAGGGGTACGAAAGGGAAAGGGAGAGGGAAAAGAACAGGAGAGAGGGGGAAAGGGGGAGCAAGAGAGGGAGATGGAAAGGAGAGAAGGGAGAGAGAAAGGAGAGAAGGTAGAGGGAGAGGGAGAGAGGTGAAAGGAAGGGAAAGAGTGTGAGGGAGATAGAAGGGAAAGAGTGCGAGGGAGATGGAAGGGAAAGGGAGAGCAAGAGAGGGAGAGGGGAACGGAAGGGAAAGAGAGGGAGATGGAAGGGAAAGGGAGAGCGAGAGCGAGAGAGGGAAGAGAAAGGAGGGAAAAGAACAAGAGAGCGAGAGGGAAAGGGAGAGCAAGAGAGGGAGAGGGAAGGAAAGGAAGAACGAGAGGGAGAGGAAAAGGAGAGCGAGAGCGAGAGGGGAGGGAAATGGAGAGTATGAGAGGAAGAGGTAAGGGAAAGTGAAAGTGAGAGCGAGAGGAGAGCAAAAAGAAAGGGAAAGCGAAAGCGAGAGGGAAGGGGCAGGGATAGCGACAGAGAGAGGGAAGGGATAAGGAGAGCAAGAGAGCGAGAGGGAAAGTGAGGGAAAGGGAGAGCGAGAGGGAAAGAGAGTGAGAGAGGGAGATGGAAGGGGGAGCGAGAGAGGGAGAGGGAATGGAGAAAAGGGAGAGGGAAAGGAAAGGGAGAGCGAGAGAAGGAGGGAAAAGAAGAGCGAGAGAGGAGGACGAAAGGGAAAGGGAGAACGAGAGAGGGAGAGGAAAGGGAGAGCGAGAGGGAGAGGGAAGGAAGAGAAAGGGGGAGGGAAAGGGGAGCGAGAGAGAGGGAAAGGAGAGAAGGGAGAGGGAAAGGAGAAAGGGGAGCGAGCTAGAGGGAGAGGAAGAGCGAGCGAGAGAGAGGGAGAGGTAAGGGAGTGAGAGCGAAAGAGGAAGACGAGAGGGAAAGGGAGAACAAGAGGAAGTGTAAGGGAGATGAAGAGAGGAGAGCGAAGGAAAGGGAGAGAGAGTGAGAGGGAAGGGAAGGGGAAAGGTTAAGGGAGAGCGAGATGGAAGGGAAAGGGAAAGGGCGAGCAGGAAAGAGACCGAGAGGGAGAGGGAAAAGGGGGGAGAGAAAAGAACAGGAGAGCAATAGGAAAGGGAGAGCGAGAGGGAGGGGGAAAGGACAGACGGGAGAGGAAAAGAAGGGAGAGGGAGAGTGAGAGGGAGGGGGAAATGACAGACGGGAGAGGGAGAGCGAGAGGGAGGGGGAAAGGACAGACGGGAGAGGGAGAGCAAGAGGGAGGGGGAAAGGACAGACGGGAGAGGGAGAGCGAAGAGTGGGAGGGAAAGGGAGAGCGAGAAGGGGACGGAAGGGAAAGGGAAAGCGAGAGAGGGCGATGGAAGGGAAAGGGAGAACTAGGGTGAGACCGAGAGAGGGAAGAGAAAGGATTAGCGAGAGGGAGAGGTAAGAGAAAGGGTAGTGAGAGAGGGAGAGGGAAGAGATAGGGGGAGGGAAAAGAACAGGAGAGCCAGAGGGAAAGAAGGGAGAGGGAGAGAGGGAGAGCGAAGAGAAAGGGATAGTGACACGGAGGTAAGGGAAAGTGAGAGCGAGAGAGGGAAGGGGAAGAGGGAGAGCGAGTGAGGGAAAGGGAGAACGAGAGGGATAGGAAAAGGAGAGGGATAACGAAAGGGAGAGGCAAAGGAAAGGGAGAGCAAGAGGGGGTGAGCTAGAGGGGGAGAGTGGGAGGGAGAGCAAGAGGGGGAGAGTGGGAGGGAGAGGAAGAGGGGGAGAGTGGAAGGGAGAGCAAGAGGGGGAGAGTGGGAGGGAGAGCAAGAGGGGGAGAGTGGGAGGGAGAGGAAGAGGGGGAGAGTGGAAGGGAGAGCAAGAGGGGGAGAGTGGGAGGGAGAGCAAGAGGGGGAGAGTGGGAGGGAGAGCAAGAGGGGGAGAGTGGGAGGGAGAGGAAGAGGGGGAGAGTGGGAGGGAGAGGAAGAGGGGGAGAGTGGAAGGGAGAGCAAGAGGGGGAGAGTGGGAGGGAGAGCAAGAGGGGGAGAGTGGGAGGGAGAGCAAGAGGGGGAGAGTGGGAGGGAGAGCAAGAGGGGGAGAGTGGGAGGGAGAGGAAGAGGGGGGAGTGGGAGGGAGAGGAAGAGGGGGAGAGTGGGAGGGAGAGGAAGAGGGGAGAGTGGGAGGGAGAGGAAGAGGGGGAGAGTGGAAGGGAGAGCAAGAGGGGGAGAGTGGGAGGGAGAGGAAGAGGGGGAGAGTGGAAGGGAGAGCAAGAGGGGGAGAGTGGGAGGGAGAGGAAGAGGGGGAGAGTGGAAGGGAGAGCAAGAGGGGGAGAGTGGGAGGGAGAGGAAGAGGGGGAGAGTGGGAGGGAGAGCAAGAGGGGGAGAGTGGGAGGTAGAGCAAGAGGGGGAGAGTGGGAGGGAGAGGAAGAGGGGGAGAGTGGGAGGGAGAGCAAGAGGAGGGAGAGTGGGAGGGAGAGCAAGAGGAGGAGAGTGGGAGGGAGAGCAAGAGGGGGAGAGTGGGAGGGAGAGCAAGAGGGGGAGAGTGGGAGGGAGAGGAAGAGGGGGAGAGTGGGAGGGAGAGCAAGAGGGGGAGAGTGGGAGGGAGAGCAAGAGGGGGAGAGTGGGAGGGAGAGCAAGAGGGGGAGAGTGGGAGGGAGAGCAAGAGGGGGAGAGTGGGAGGGAGAGGAAGAGGGGAGAGTGGGAGGGAGAGGAAGAGGGGGAGAGTGGGAGGGAGAGGAAGAGGGGGAGAGTGGGAGGGAGAGGAAGAGGGGGAGAGTGGGAGGGAGAGCAAGAGGGGGAGAGTGGGAGGGAGAGGAAGAGGGGGAGACTGGACGGGAGAGCAACGGAGGGGGAGAGAGGGAGGGAGAGGAAGAGGGGAGAGTGGAGGGAAGAGCAGGAGGGGGAGAGTGGGAGGTGAGAGGAATAGGGAAGTGGAGGGGAGAGGAAGGGGGGGAGAGTGGAGGGAGAGCAAGAGGGGGAGACTGAAGGGAGAGAAAAGAGGGGAGATGGAGGAAGGAAGAGGGGGAGGGGAGGGGGAGGAAGGAAGATGGGGATAGTTGGGGAGGGAGGAGCAAGAGAGGGGAGAGTGGAGGGAGCGGAAGGAGGGAGGGAGATGGAGGGAGAGCAAGAAGAGGGGGAGAGTGGAGGAGAGCAAGAGGGGGAGAGTGTGGAGGGAGAGCAAGAGGGGAGAGTGGGAGGGAGGAGGAAAGAGGGGGAGAGAGGAAGGGAGAGGAATAGGGGGGAGAGTGGGAGGGTAGAGGGAGGGGGAGAGTGGAGGGAGCGCAAGTAGGGGGAAAGTGGGGGCGGGCTCGCCAGCGGGTAGAGTGGTCTGGCGCTGGCCGCTTTGGCGAGGCTGGCTCTACCGTCATGGGTCGCGAGTGGTCGGTCGCGCCCGCTTGGCTCGAGTGGCTTTCGCTCAGCTTGTGGGCTTGGGCAGGCGCTCCGCGGGGGCGCGAGGTGCTGGCGCGCCCTCTTGTCTCGAGGGCGGCGCGGCCTTCGCCTTTTTGCGAGTTGCGGCGCGTGCCTCTTGGGCGCGAGGCAGGTCGGCGCCCGCTGGGGCCGAGTTGCGTGGCTCGCCCGTCGTTTGCGCGAGTGCGGGCTCGTTCCGCGGGTGTCGAGTGCGGCGCGTTCCACGTTGGCGCGAGATTCCGTGAGCGCCCGCGGTGTCTCGTATTGCCTGCGCTCCCAAGCGGTGGCGCTAGGGCGGTCGCGGGCTCGGGTTCGCGAGGTTCGTTCTCGTCCGCGTTGAGCTATTCGGCTCTCCCTCTTTTGTGCACTAGGTCCGGTGCGCTTCCGCGGTGTCCGTGTGCGGGCTGCGTCCGCTGTGTCGCGATGGCCGGGCGTCTCCATCTTGGTCTCATTTCGGGTCGCTCACGCCGGGTCGCGATGGCGTTCGCTGCCCGGGGGCGCGAGGGAGCTGGTGCGCGCCGCGGCGGCTCGAGGTCGGGCTCGCCAGCGGGGGCTCTAGGTGCTGGCGAGTCCTCTGTGTGACGTCTGAGGTGCGTGCGCGCCAGCCGCGGCTCGGAGTGCGGAGACGCTGCCGGTTGCTGTTTAGAGTGTCGGTCTGCTTCCGCTGTGTCGCGTAGTCTGTCTCGACCCTCTTGTTTGCGCTGAGTGTACTTGGCTCTTCCTCCGGGGGCGCTGATCAGGTCATGGCTCGTGTCCCCCTGGGTCTCGAGGGCGGGACGTCGCCCGTCGGGTTCGCGAGTGCGGTCGCTCCCTCGTGCGGCGCGATTTCTTGCGCGGCCGCGTTGGGTCGATAATGGCGGAGGCGCTGCCGCGGGGCGAGGTCGGGCGCGCCCGCGGTGGCCTATGTGGCTGGCGCGCCCGCGGCTGCGTCGATTTCTGCGCGTACGCGTGGGCGATTGTGTCTCGTCCGCTTGTGGCGCGTTAGGGCGTGCGCGCCAGCGTGTGTGCTCGAGGGCTGGCGCTCCCCGCGGTCTTCGTCTATTGCGTGCTCGCCCTCTTTTTGGCGCTAGTGGCGGGCGCCCCGCTGTTGCGTCTTGGGCGGGCTGCCGCACGCTCGCTATCGCAGGTCTGGCGCTTCCGCGGCGGCGTCATTGCGTGCGCTGCCCCGTGGGCTATGGCGGGCGCGGCCGCGGGTAGCGTTGGCTGTCTCGCCCAGCGGTGCGCGAGAGGCGGTCGCGCCCTCTGTGTCTAGTTCGGTTGCGCGCCCTCGGGTCTTCGATGGTCGTGCGGCGCCCGCTGTGGCTAGGTCGTCGTCTCCCTCTTGGGTCGCTAGTGCTTTGCGTGCGCCCCGGCGGCGCGAGTTCTTAGGCTCGGCCTCACTGGGGCGATGGTCCGTTCGCGTCCCTCGGGTGGCGCGAGTTCTGTTCTCTCCCGCTTTGGTCGATTGTGCGGCTCGCCAGCCGGTCAGTGAAGCGTAGTGCTTGCGCTGCCCGCCGGGTTCTCGTAGGGCGGGCGCCTGCCCCGCGGGGGCGCTAGGTCTTTGGCTGCTCCCGCGGCGCGCTAGGGCGGTGCGCGGCAGCAGGGGTAAGGGCTTTCGCGCCAAGCGGGGGCGCAGTGTCGGGCGTCGCCCGCGGGGGCCGCGAGGGCTGTGCTCGGACGCGGTTCGATGGGCGTGCTCTTCCGCTGTTGGCGAGTTCTTGCTCCGCCCTTCGGGGCGTCGAGGGCGGTCTCGCCCGCGTGCGTCGCGAGGGTCGGAGCGGCCGCGGGGTGCGATGGGTGCGGGCTGCGTCCGCGGGGTCTATGTGTTCGGTCTCTGCACGCAAGGGTCGCGAGGGTCGGCGCGCACGGCCGGCGGTCGCGGATGGGCGTGCTCGTCCTTCTTATGTCTAGGGCGTTCGCTGCCTCGGGTGCGAGGGGGCTGTGCTCGTCCCTCTTGGGCGCGAGGGGCGTGCGCTGCCCTGCGGCTCGCTAGGTCGTTCTCCTTCCTCGGTCGCGCGGAGGTTCTTTCTCGTCCGCGTGTGCGATTTGCGTCTCGGCCGCGGTTTCTAGGCGGGCTCGCCCTCGGTGTTCTCCTGAGGTGTTCCTTGCCCTCCTCGGCGGCGGCGAGGTCGTCGCGTGCCGCTGCGTGCGCGATTGGCGTTCGCGTGTGCCGCGTTTTATTTCTTGTCAGAACTTAACCTACCATCCATCTCTGATAGAATAATATTTATTTCCACTATATTTGGGGTCAAAGCTCTGAGGGAACCCTTGTATCTTTCAGACTTCCAAAAACAAATGCAGCATAAAATCACGCAAGCAGACGTGACTAATCACACACACGCGTGCCCTCTAATACACAAAATCTCCATGAACATTACAATGCTCAATGTCCCATTTAGTAAAATACCACAGGGTCGATCCATTCCACCATGGAAAAATTCAAAATTGATCGTGCACCTTCCGTGTCTACAACAAAAAAATAGTGTATATAACTGCGTGTTACAACAAATTGCATTAGCAACGGTGAAGAGTCTATGGGCGATGATGTATACGAGTGTTACGTTGACGGATCCGTACAGTCTGGATACAAAGCTGGTTGTGCTTGTACTGTATACAAAAATGGCTTACTACAACATCAAGTTAATATGAGAGTGCAAAATTGGGCCAGCACTACACAAACGGAGCTGGCAGGTATACTCCTTGCAACGGAATTCATAATGTCTCGGGGCTCTGGAGTAGTTTTCTGTGACTCTCAGAGTGCTCTTCGGACACTAAATTCTTTCAAAGCAGGTGGCGACGAAGAAATTGTAAGTTGCATTAAGCGTAACGTAACTTGTGCAACAGAGCGCAATTTCAACATTCAATTTGTATGGATACCATCTCATGCTGACAAATTGGCGAAGGAAGCCTGCAGCAAAGATACTGTGAACATAGATCTTATTAGGGTTGCACATATATTGAAAATTTCTCATAAGGAAGAACTAGTAGATCTGACGAACACTCACGCTGTACCATAAGGCACTACGATCAGTATAGAGATAGCAAGCCCTCCTATGGGTGGCACCGAAGTCGAACCAGACAATGTGACGTGGTTATTGTCAGAATACGTTTAGGTTACAGAATGTATTGGCAACTGCACGGTACAAGAAGTGCAGATGAATCTAAATGTAGACTGTGTAATAAAGAAAACAAGCGAACACTTGAGCATTATATCTCGGAATGTTATGTGATACAGCCTTTCAGACCACCTAACATGAGGTATAAAGAACTATGTGAATATTTCATTTCATCTGATACATTGGAAGATATACTCGTATTATATCCTAAATTTATTATGTAAAACTGCCGTAAACAAAAACACAGTGTTATGTAAACACAGTGGCAAAAGCATATCAACGTATTATTTTTGTATGATGTATGACATGTTTCTATATTACCATGTACAATTACAGTAGTCACAGACTACTTGTGTTAGATGTATGTAAAACTGTAATCTTGATTGCCCACGCCTGAGCAAATAGCCAGGGAGGTAAATAAACTTACTTAACTTAACTTAAACACTTTGAACAGTTCCTTAAGAGCATTAACAATAACATTTCAATGTTTGAGGTCAGGAAAAAGAAATGATAATAATCGACTCTTTACAAAAGGAAGTGAGGTCACCGATTGTTCCCTTTTGCAGGTAACAATCGGTGACCTCACTTATTTTGCAAGAAATAATCGGGGATCTCACTCCCTTTGCAAGAAGCAATCAGTGACCTCACTTCCTTTTGCAGGGAACAAATGGTGACCTCATTCCCTTTTGCAAGTAACAGTCGGTGACCTCACTTATTTTGCAAGGAACAATCGGTGATCTTACTCCCTTTGCAAGAAGCAATTGGTGACCTCACTTCCTTTTGCAAGGAACAGTCGGTACCTCATTCCCTCTCAAGAAGCAATCAGTGACCTCACTCCCTTTTGTAACAATCGATGAGGTCATCGATTCTTACTTGCAATAGGAAGTGAGGGCACAGAGTGTTTGTTGCAAAGGGGGTGAGGTCACCGATTGTTCGTTGCAAAAGAAATAAGGGAGTGCAAGTAACAATCGGTGACCTCACTCCTTTTGCAACTAACAATCGGTGACCACACTCCCTTTGCTAGGAAAATCGGGGCCCGTATATATGTATATATGCAGTATGCAATATCACGTCGTCTCACTCCAGGAGGTATAAAACAATGCTAAATATCTCGCCCCCCCCCCCCCTTCTCCCACAGACTTACGAATATTACCATGTCTGGAAACTGACGAACTCGAGTTGGCAACACACTCCAGTCGAAGCCACGGCGTGGCGTCGTTTTGCCCTGTATATTCCTTAAAGAGACTGGGAGAGACTACTTTACATTGCCATGCGCTCTATTGCATCTCCCCTCATACTGCAACATGAACTTCGGTCGCCTTCCCTTCGCCGAAGCCGAGGGCACGAGCGTTTTATCCCGCGAGTGAGGAGGATGCTTGGAAACAGTGTTGCCACGGACGGCTCCTGTATAACATTAGTTTGTTAATTAATAAATGTCTATTTCATTTGCATTTCCTAACACCACTCTCTCTTCTAGAATAAGAAAGCACGAAATGGAATTGAATTCCTTTGATTTCTATATCTTAAGAGCATTTATTAGTTCACAGACCGTTATCAAAGAGAGGTTGAACAAACGACATTGCCAAATCGCCTCCAGGGAAGCTCCATTGCTGGATGAGAGATAACAGGCGTGAATATCATAAACTTTTTTTTGTTTTTTAATATGTGCATAGATTAATTTTGTTCAAAATTTGATAGATGTATATGTTTCTACATGGCAGTGCCATATTCGCCATATTTGATGTTCAAATTATCAGAATCTCTATATTCATTATAGGCCTACTACGATTTTGCGTTCAGATAATGTTCTGTATATAAGAAAATGATGTAGCATGTTTTCTGGTTACTTTAAGTGAGGCAGAGAAAAAGAAGTAGCCACTTCATTAGTTCGGTTTCCGTTGGCCAAAAGGGCGCGCTTGCCGTTGACTAACCTGGAAATCATTTCCGATTAGTTATTTCTTCTTTCTTTTTTTTTCATATTCCTCATTCTCTTTCCTCTCGTTTTTGAATGCTGTTGCATCTGCTTTGCTGCTTTCTCAAAACTACACGCGTTTTTATTTCGTGTTTCCTTCTCCTTTGCACGATCCGTTGTTAACTATCTAACGACGCGACCGCTTGTTTCCTTGACTGCCTCCCACGCGGCGGAACGCGCCCGCCGCCGCCCCAGTTCCCCCCGGGGCCTCGGAGGGGACAGACCCTCGTGCTTCTGTCGTCAAGGTGACGTGGTAAGAGTTTCTTTTAAATCTGGTCTTGTTACCTTTGTGTCGCTGTTATCATCCTAGATCATTCCTGTGTTATTAATGAACGCGTTTCTTTCTTTTTCGTAGGCCGGGCGGCCTGTTGCTGGCTCCGCGGCGGTCGCACAGCTCGGCGAGAGCCTCCCTTGCAACTGCAGGGAGGGACCTTCGGTGTCCAAGCAAGACTACGGCGGGGCAGCTCACCTGCACCTCCACACTGACGGTATGTGTGACATTTTCTGTAACTTTGCTGTGTCACTTGACACGTAGTACTAACTAAGGGGGGGGGGGGGTGTACATGAGGCCTCCCCCCTTCTAGGGAATAAATAGACGGTAGTTAAGGTTAGGTTTGGAGTTCTGGATTCGCCTGATGCCACACTGTTTACTTACGTGTGACTAAAGTGTTATACTTTAATTGCATTGTTAGAAACTTGACTCGGCGTTTCTGAAAATGGACTTTCTGCGCATCTCGCTTTGCGCTTTTCACTCGGGAGCCACTTTGGTAATTCTGCCCATTTCGTCCGTCGGACTGACTCGTATTTTGGAAAAGGTGAATTTTTAAGGTTTCATAAATCCCTTTGTTCGATTTCTCCAGGCTCCGATTGCCACCCCCCTCCTTCAGCCCCCGTCCCCCCCCCCACTCATCCCCCAAGATCGTTGTTTATAGGAAATATATTTTAAAAAATCAGATTTTCCTTTACCCAGCGTCTCTCTCGGTAGCAAATACCAAGCTCTCAAACCCAAACAAGTCCTCAATCAGAAGTCATTCTCTGAAAGAAAATCGTCCTTTTCCTTATAGTAAATATGAAGTTCTTGGCACCTCCCAATGTGACCTGAATTTAAACATGTTTAGAAAGCCAATGGAAATATAAATTGAAAGCTAACCTGAATGAATAGCTTTCCTCCAAAAACGTGAATTTTAAAATAGTATCCCCATAATTTATTCGAGTTTTCTCTTCCAATTTTGAATAGGTCGTTGCGTTTTCCTCCACCTTCTTCGTCGTCGTCGTGGTCGTCGTCCTCATCGTCCTCGTCCTCGTCCTCCTCCAAACGCCCAGACGCTCTGCTCCCTCCGTGAGCTTCAGACGGTGAATGTAGCTGCCTAGATTTTCCTTTGTCTTTAGAAGTTTTCATGGTTAGTATCTGGTGTTCTTTCACGTGTGTGTGTGTATGTGTACATGTGTGTGTACGCACGTGTGTGTATGTGTATGAGCGCGCATATGTGTATATATGATTTATATGCATATGTGTATATATATTATAAATGTATATTGTGTATATATATATGCATATATCTATATATTCAACTTTATATTTATACAAATGTGTATATATATGTATGTGTATATATATGTTTGTGCATATATATGTATGTATATGCACATGTATATGATATTCGATATATTTACGTTTATATATACATTTTTATATACATATATACGTTCATTCATATTCGTGCCATCACCGATGTGGCGTTTGACGAACTACTTGACTGATGGGCTTCAAACAGCGAATGTGACTTCCTAGAAATATGTCCATTTTCCTTGTAAAATACTGTTGCACCTTAAGTTTCCCCTTGTGTTTTTTGTCTGTTCTCATAAGAATATAGCTTACATATTGTGTTTGTTGTCTTCGATGAAAATTACGATTCTTCTTAATTTACATTGTACTCCATTGGTCACCGATTGCAAGTATCAAAAGGCGACCTAACTCCCTTTGCAAACAACTATCTGTGAGCCAACTCCCTTTGCAAGAAGCCATCTGTGACCCAACTCCCTTTGGAAGAAGCCATCCGTGACCCAACTCCCTTTGCAAGAAGCCATCTGTGAGCCAGCTCCCATTGCAAGAAACAAGCGGTGACTTCCTCCCTTTTGCAAGAAACAAGCTGTGATTTCCCTCCCTTTTGCAAGAAGCCATCTGTGACCCAACTCCCTTTGCAGGAAGCCATCTGTGAGCCAACTCCCTTTGCAAGAAGCCATCTGTGACCCAACTCCCTTTGCAGGAAGCCATCTCTGAGCCAACTCCCTTTGCAGGAAGCCATCTGTGACCCAACTCCCTTTGCAAGAAGCCATCTGTGACCTAACTCCCTTTGCAAGAAGCCATCTGTGACCTAACTCCCTTTGCAAGAAACAGTCGGTGAGCCAACTCCCTTTGCAAGAAACAGTCGGTGAGCCAACTCCCATTGCAAGAAACAAGCGGCGACTTCCCTCCCTTATGCAAGAAACAAGCGGTGACTTCTTCCCTTCTGCAAGAAACAAGCGGTGACTTCCCTCCCTTTTGCAAGAAACAAGCGGTGACTTCCCTCCGTTTTGCAAGAAACAAGCAGTGACCTATCTCTCCCTTTTGCAAGAAAAGTCGGTGATCCTCAGACGGTGGATGTGGCTGCCTAGTTTCCTTGGTTAGCAGCTTGTGGTCTGATATGATAATTTATTCAGTAGCACCTTTAGATCTCTACATATATTTTGATTTGTCTATCTGCAATGTTAGGTAAATCATTTGAAACTTTTTGACCTTGCAGCTTTTTGCACTGATGCTTGGATTTTGATCTAGCAATAATACGCCTTTTATACCAATTTTCCTATTACTGTTATCACTTTAATATTTTTTTTTATATTTATCTCTTGTGATAAGCACTTGGTTAGACTTAATGAAAATGAGATTGTCCTTAATTTACATAACATTCTATTGTAACATTCCATATTTATACAAATATATAAATATATATATATGTATATTTATATCTATATATATGCATATATATATTTATGCATATATATATAATATATATATTATATATGCTATATAGATTATATATGTATTATATATTATATATATTATATATTTTATATATATTATATATTTTATATATATTATATATTATATATATTATATATTTTATATATATATTATATGTATTATATGTATTATATATATTATATATATTATATATATTATATGTATTATATATATATATATATATATATATATATATATATATATATATAGTATGTGTGTGTATTGTATGTGTATATATATCGTATGTGTATACATATGTATATGAATTGGCGTATAAGCATATATATGTATATTTGTATATATATACGCGTATGCATATATGGATATACATATATATGAGTAAAGATATGTATATATATTGTATAGATACACATATATGTGTGTATATATACATATGCGTATATATATGTATATATACATATGCTTATAT
Source organism: Penaeus chinensis (assembly GCF_019202785.1). Taxonomy (NCBI): domain Eukaryota; kingdom Metazoa; phylum Arthropoda; class Malacostraca; order Decapoda; family Penaeidae; genus Penaeus; species Penaeus chinensis. Next base: position 14,858,405 of record NC_061838.1, on the reverse strand, counting down.
ATGTATATATACGTATGCGTATACATGTATGTATATATACATATGCGTATATATATGTATATATACATAAATATATACATATGCGTATATATATGTATACATACATAAATATATGCATATGCGTATATATATATATATATATACATACACACGCATATATATATTATAATATGCGTATATATGTGTGCATTTATATATATGTATGCGTATATGTCATATATGCATATATAAATAATTATAACACACTGGCAACTTTAGATTGTCAAAATATGTTTTGTCTGTATACGAGGTTACGTATTTTAAATGTACTATTTTGACCTGGCAGCTTTTTTTTTTTTATATTTTTTGAAATGTTTTTCTCTTGTGATGTGCATTTGGTTTAGATATACATATATACATATATATATATATATATATATATATATATATATATATATGCGTTAATATATATACATGCATATATTTATATATATTAATTTGCGTATATATGTTTATGTATATGCTTATATACATATATAAACATGTATGTATATATATATATATGCCTATATACATATATACCTATATATATGCCTATATACCTATATATATATTTAGATAGGTATATGTATATATATACATATATGTATACATGTATTTATGCAAATAAATGCGTATATAATGGTGTATATATATGCATACATATTTATGTTTGTGTGTACATATATGTATATGCGTATATATGTCTATCTGTGTGTATATATATGTATATGTGTGTATATGTATGCATACATATGCGTATATATGTATGTGAATACATATGTATATATGCATGTGTATTTATACACTATATTTATATATATATGTATACGCATATACATATGTAAATGCATATATATACATATTTATAAGCATATATATGTATGCATTTATACACATACAATGTATATGTGTATGTATGTACATATATAAATATATATATACTTATGATTGTGTGCTTATATGTAAGCGTATATATGTGTGCATATATATATATATATATATATTATATATATTATGCCTATATATACATGTACATATTTATATATGTATATATAATATGTATAATTCACTAGCACCTTTAGGTTGTCAGTATATATTTTGATTTGTCTGTTTACTATGTTATGTAAATTTCATGTACTGTTTTCACCTGCCACGTTTTTGCACTGATGACGTTTGGGTTTTGATCTCAACCAACTCCCTTTGAAAGAAGCAATCGGTAACCCAGCTCCTTTGCAAGAAACAGTCGATGACCCAACTCCCTTTGCAAGAAACAGGCGGTGACCCAACTCCCGTTTGCAAGAAACAGTCGGGGACCCAACTCCCTTTGCAAGAAACAGGCGGTGACCCAACTCCATTTGCAAGAAACAGTCGGGGACCCAACTCCCATTGCAAGAAACAAGCGGTGACTTCCTCCCTGTTGCAAAAAACATGCGGTAACTTCCTTCCTTTTGCAAGAAACGAGTGGTGACTTCTTCTCTTTTGCAAGAAACAAGCGGTGACTTCCCTCCCTTTTGCAAGAAACAAGCGGTGACTTCCTTTTGCAAGATACAGGCGGTGATTTCCTCCCTTTTGCAAGAAACAAGAGGTGACTTCCCTCCCTTTTGCAAGAAACAAGCAGTGACCTCTCTCTCCCTTTTACAAGAAAATTCGGTTGTCTTTAGACGGTGGATGTGGCTGCCTAGTTTCCTTGGTTTTTAGATGTTTATGGTTAGTATCATGTGGTCTGATATGATAATTCATTCACTAGCACTTTTAGATAAGGACTTGGTTAGATAACAGGAGATTTTGTTCAATTTAATGAATATGTCCTAAATTTACATAACCTGCCATTGTAACGCATACACATACGCACACATACACGCACATTTATACAAATATATATATATAAATATATATATATTTATATCTCTATATATGCATATATATAGTATGTGTGTGTGTGTGTATCGTATTTGTATATATATATGCGAATGTGTATATACATGTATATATGAATTTGCGTATATGCATATATGTATAAATGTATATATATACACGTGTATGCATATATGTATATACATGTATATGAGTATACATATGTATATATATGCGGATATATATGTATATACATCTGAGTATATGTATATATACATATACGTATATGTATATATACATATGCGTATATATGTGTATATATACATGTATATGTATATATACACGCATATATATGTATATGTATATATACATGCATATATATGTATATGTATATATACACGCATATATATGTATATATATACGCATATATATATATTATCATATGCGTATATATGTGTATATACACTGGCTACTTTAGATTTTGCACTGATGACGCTTAGGTTTTGACCTCGCATTAATACGCCTTTTATACCAAATCTGTTAAAATACCATTGTTACCACTTTAATATTTTTTATTTTTTATAATATTTTTCTCTTGTGATATGCATTTGGGTTAGATATACATATATACAATTATATATGCGTTTATATATATATGCATGCGTATATTTATATATATAAATACGCGTATATATGTGTATGTATATGCTTATACATTATATACATGTATATACACATGTATGTATATATATGCCTATGTACATATATACCTATATGTATGCCTATATACTTATATATATATATTTAGATACGTATATGTATATATACATATATACATACATGTATATATATGCATATATATATATGCGTATATATTGGTATATATAAATATGCATATATATTTATGTTTGTGTATGTATATGTATATAAATGTATGTGTATACGTATTTATGTGTGTATATATATGCGTGTATATGTCTACCTGTATGTGTATATATATGTATATGCGTGTATATATATCGTATATATGTATGTGAATGTATATGTATATATGCGTATATATTCGTGTATGTGTATATATGCATTGTATATGTATGTATATATATGTAGACGTATATATATATATTTGCATTGTATATATACATATTTATAAGCATATATATAATTTATACACATACAATTTATATGTGTATGTATGTATATATATATATAAGTATATATACTTATATATTAATGTGTGCTTATATATATGCGTATATTGTGTGCATATATATATATACCTATATATACACATGTATATATAATAATACGTATAATTCACTAGCACCTTTAGGCTGTCAGTATATATTTTGATTTGTCTGTTTACTATGTTATGTAAATTTCATGTACTGTTTTCACCTGCCACGTTTTTGCACTGATGACGTTTGGGTTTTGATCTCAACCCACTTCCTTTGAAAGAAGCAATCGGTAACCCAGCTCCTTTGCAAGAAACAGTCGGTGACCCAACTCCCTTTGCAAGAAACAGTCGGTGACTTCCCTCCCTTCTGCAAGAAACAGAAGGTGACCCAACTACCTTTGCAAGAAGAAATCTGTGACCCAACTCCCTTTGCAAGAAGCAATCTGTGACCCAACTCCCTTTGCAAAAAGCAATCTGTGACCCAACTCCCTTTGCAAGAAGCAATCTGTGACCCAACTCCCTTTGCAAGAAGCAATCTGTGACCCAACTCCCTTTGCAAGAAGCAATATTTATTAATTTATTTATTTATATGCGTTTATATATATCATATATATGTGTGTATATGTATGCAAATCTATCTATCTATATAGTGTGTGTATATACATGCGTACATGACTTTGCGTACGCATATGTATGCATATATATACGTATATATACGTGTATGCATAGATATGTGTATATATATGTATGTGTATACATGTATATTTATGTGTATATGTGTATATATACACATGCATATATATTGTGTATATATACATATGCGTTTATATATGTATATGTACATGTAAATGTACTTGTGTATGTATGTATACAAACATGTATATATATGTATATATATGCGTATATACATGTATATATACGTATATATATACGTATACGCATATATATATTTAAATATGTACGTATATATCATACATGGCACTGATGACGCTTGGGTTTTCATCTCGCAATAATACGCCTTTTATATCAAATTTCCGGTTAGAATACCATTGTTACCACTATAATAATTTTTTATAATGTTTTTCTCTTGTGATAAGCATTTGGGTATTTGTAATACATATATATGTATATATATATGCGTATATTTGTTTATGTATATGCCTATATACATTATATACATAAATATATACACATGTACGTATATAGATAAACCTCTATACATATATACCTATATGTATGCCTATATACCTATATATATAGATTCGTATATGTATATATGCATATATATATATGTGTGTGTGTGTGTATCTAGATGTTTATGTGTATATATAAGCGTATTATATATGTATATTTATGCGTATATATGTCTATGCATGTGTGTATATATATATTGGTGTATGTGTGTATATATGTATGTGCATATATATGTACATGCGTGTATATGTATGTGTATATATGTATATGCGTATATATGTAAGTGTATATGTGTATATGCGTGTATGTATATATATATATTATAGATGTATGTATATATATATGTATATGTATACGCATATATATATATAATATATAAATGCGTATGTATATACACATTTATATGTATATATATATCGTATATATATGTGCATATATATATATACACATGTATATATTTATATATGTGTATATAATATGTATAATTCACTAGCACCTTTAGGTTATCAATATATATTTTGATTTGTCTGTTTACTGGGTTATGTAAATTAAATGTGCTGTTTTCACCTGTTTATGCACATTTCATGTTAATATACGATTTATGTCAATTTTCCTTTTAAAATACCATTGTTACCACCTTAAGTTTCCTCTTATAATGTTTTCCTCTTGTGATAAAAAATATGTCTTACATATTGAATTCGTTGAATTTGATGATAATTATGATTTTTCTAAATTTACATTACACTCCATTGGTCACCGATTGCAAGTATCAGTCGGTGACTTCACTCCCTTTGCAAGAAACAATCGGTGATCCTCAGGCGGATGTGACTGGGTCGTTTTTCCTTTGTTTTTAGATGTTTTTATGGGTAGCATTTAGTGTTGTGACGTGATAGTTCATTCAGTAGCACCTTTTGATGCTTAACGTGTGTCTGTTTCCTATTTGAAAATGAAATGGACCCTTTTGTCCTGCTACCTTTTTGCACTGATGACGCTTGGGTTTTGATCTCCCACCACTACGCCTTCTACGTGAATTTTCCTTTAAAAATACCATTGTTACCTCTTCAATGTGTAATGTACGTTTTTCTCTTGTGATAAACATCTGGTTTACAATAGAGATTTTTTGAAATGTAAGTTACACCATTGTTTTTTTTTCTTGGATTTTAAATTCGTTTGTAAATCTAACATTCATGGTTTCCTAGATTAAAAGATAAGTATTTATGCATTAGATATATACATTATAAGTAGATATATACATATATTGTGTATATACACATATGTACCATATATATATGTACTATATATACTATATATAAAATATATATAATGTGTATATAAACTATGTATATATTTATGCTGTTATTATGTACATAGTATAAAGGTATATGTATATATAGGCTAATATATATAAATATACAAATTATATTTATATACTGTATATATATGTTACATGTACACAACTCCCCCCAAAAAAAGAAAAAAAGGCCAACCAACCTAAAAAAAAAAAAAAAAAATAAATAAATAAGCTAACCAACCTTTAAAAAAAATAATAAAAAATAAAGTAAAAAAAAAAAAAGGCAAACCAACCCCCCCCCCAAAAAAAAAAAAAAAAAATTACAGCCGACCAACATAAAAACAAAAAACAGCTAACTAACCTAAGAAAAAAAAAAATAAATAAACCAACCTAAAAAAAGATTAAAAAAAAAAGCTAACCAACCTAAAAAATAAATAAGATTAAAGTAAAAAAAACATCAAAGTAAAAAAAAAAAAAAAAAGATAAAGGCCAACCCAGAAAAAAAAAACAGCCAATCAACCTAAAAAAAAAAAAAAAAAAAAAAAAAAAAACAGCTGACCAACTTAAACAAAATAAAACTAAAGTAAAAAAAAAAAAAAAAAAAAGCAACCTAATAAAAAGGCCCCCCCCCCCCCCCCAAAGTTAGCATTTTGTCCTTTCACATGATTCATTCTCTAGCACCTATAGATTCTCATGTATTTTGATTTGTCAGTATATAATGTTATGCAGACCAAATGTACTCTTTTGACCTGCCAGCTTTTGGCACTGATGACGCTTGGCTTTTAAGCTTGCATTAATACTCCTTTTATCTCAATTTTACTCTTAAAATACCATTGTTACCACCTAATTTTTTTGTTTGTTATGGGTTACATTACAGGAGAATTTGTTGACTTGGATGAAAATTAAGATTCTTCTAAATTTCATTTACACTTATATTTTTTTCTTGAATTTTAAATTTGTAAATCTAACTCGTGGTCTCCTTGATAGATACATATTTTATGTATATAATATACAAATATATTTAGGTATATGTATGTACATACATGTGTGTATATGTATGTACATGTAGATATATATAAACAAACGCACGCAAACACATACACAAACACTCACGCATACACACATGTATGTGTGTGTGTACATATATACATACTTGCATATGTAATATATATAGATATACATGTGATGTATATATATATACACATGTATGTATGTAAATATATGTGTATTTTTGTGTCTATACACGTGTGTGTGTGTGTGTGTGCGTGTGCGCGTCCGCTGCGCGCATTCATGCACACAGTGGTGAGTCTATCGCTGATATGATGGTGAGTTGAGAACCACTAACAACGATTACCTAACAAACTACTCCCCTGGGAAAGGATCATCTGTTAGCCGCCCCAGTATAAAAACCCAGTCAAGTACATGATGTCAAATAGTTCGTCAAACAGCGCATCGTTGTTGGTAGAAATGTGTATACATATATAAAGTATATATATACACATAAATATACCTATATATACACGTGTGTGTATATATATATACTTGTATATACATATATACCTATATATATACATATGTATATACTTATATATACACATGTGTTTATGTACAAATGTTTATGTAAATATATGTGTGTGTGCGTGTGTGTGTGTGTGTGTGTGTGTGTGTGTGTGTGTGTGTGTGTGTGTGTGTGTGTGTGTGTGTGTGTGTGTGTGTGTGTGTTTTGCAAGTAGTCAGTGACCTCTTTCTCCCTTTTGCAAAAAAACATCGGTGACCTCAGTCCTTTGCAAGAAACAGTCGGTGATCCTCAGACAGTGGATGGTTTTTAGATGTTTAAATGGTTAGTATCTTGTGTTCTGATATAATTCATTCTCTAGCATCTTTAGATCTCCAAATGTATTTTGACTTGTCTTTATATTTTGACCTCACATTAATACGCCATTTATATAAATTTTCTTTTTAAAATACCACTTTTACCAGCTTAATACTCCCCCCCCCACCCCATCCCTTCCCGTTGTCGTGTGGGGGCTTAGGAGGCGCAGACTGGGACCCAATGCTGGGCTCCCCAACCTTGGGACTCTTTTTTCCCCTCCAACTTTTTCGTTTCTGTCCCTTCACCAACCCCATCTACTACCCACTTCCTAAGGTGTGAGAGCCGTGCTGAGAGGATCAAAGGCTGACTTTGTGCCAGTCCTGAACGGCCTGAGGGAGCCATGGGCACGGTATTCCCCTGCTTTAGTTGTCTAGCCCTTACCCCTCAAGGGGACCCTGAGGGGTGGACCGTTTTTCTCCCCAACATACTCCAGGCTTACCATGGCCAACAATGTAGATTTTATACCGTTATTAGGGGCAATGAGGCTTGCCCCTTCATCAAATAGCCCCACCAACTGAAACTCTCCCGATTCCCAGACCCCAGGCTCTCCTTTGACCACGGCTCCGAACACTACAACTAATACCCCCTCCTCAATGCCTACTAGTACAGTATCCACCCTAATCAGCACTGAACCCCCAGGAGACATTTCTACTCTCCCAACATGCTCAACTTCAACACCTCTACCCCCACAACCTTCTTCATCAACTACCCCATCCTCCCTTATTACTACCTTACAGCCTTATTGTCCACCTCTCCATAACACTACCTCCCTCAACACTACTCCCTCTTCCACACACCCCCATCCTTCTACTACCCCCATCTCTACAAAAATCTTAAATACTCTATTAGCCCAGCCAAATGGGACCGATTTTTCGTGATCCCTCCCACAGCTTCTTTCTCTGACAACACCTTTCTCTTCCAGCAATGTCTTCAAAAATAAGTAGGCAAAGTCTGTTTCCGTAGCCGATCAGACCGTTCCCGTCTCGTCACAGTAACATCTGAAATCTAAGCTATAGCATTATCAAATCTAACTGATCTATATGGTAACCCCATCCAGCCCTCAATACTTGCACTGGAACTGTTTCATTTTCCCCAGCAAATTGCCCTATCTATAACAAAAATTGGTCAGATGGTGGAGAAGACTTACTCGCCTGTCTCACGGACTATGATGCAGTATCAGTACAATGCTACTTCATTCCTCCCAGAGGTCATCGTAAGAAACCCACTAACATTGCCAAAATTACTTTCCGTAGACATGACCTTCCCTTCAATGTATACATGGGTGGAGAATCCCTCCTTGTCCGACCATATCAACTTCCTCCTCGTCAGTGCCAAAATTGTTGGCGCTTAGGAAATCCTGCCAAACATTGCCGTTCCACAGCCAGATGCCCGCTATGTGCCCAACCTGGCCATACTCGATCAAACTGCTCTGCACAATCACGCACATGTGCCAACTGTGGCGGCACCCATAATGTATTTTATAGAGGCTGCCCCACCTACAAATTTGAGTCTGAGGTAGCAACTCTCAGATTCAGACTTGGACTCACTCTACGTGAAGCCAGACAGGAAGCTCGTCGATGAGGTTTTTCTCTTACTCCCTACTCCAGTAATGTCGCTCACTCTGCCACTCCCCCTACCTCCCAAGCTCCTACACCCTCCTCTAAACCTATTCCTCCTCCATCTAACTTCCCTCTTCTACCTCCTACCTTCCTCAGTCAAATTCTTTTGCCATCCTAAATCCAGACACTCCAATCTCTACTACAGCCCCAACACCTCCTCTCCCTCCCCGCACTATCTGCAACAAACAGACTAAACGTTCCACCCCCTCTTCCACCTCCCTTTGCCCCTACTCTTGAGACACCAGTCTTCTCTCCCCCCCCCCCCCTCAAGGAAAACCTTTGACTCACAAAACTCCCCAACCAACACCATTACAGAAACTCTTGAAGATATTCAAAACTATCTACTCGAGTCCCAAACTAACACTGAAACCCCTCATCTACCTTCAAATTCCCCAACTCTCGATCCCTCCACACTCAAAATGACCGTGAAAATATCCATCCTCCTCCTACTCATATACCCCCTACACCCTATCCTCCTACCCCCTCCCAACACAGCCCATCCCCCCCTACTCCAGCTCCACCTACATTTACCCTCCCGCCATCCCCTCTATCCCTTCCACTCCCTCCTGTATACACACATGAATCTCTGTCAGGGTTCGTTTTAAGGAATAAGAGTGGTCAGGTCAACGGAAACACACCAGAGGAAACATACACAAGGTTTTAATGCAAAAGGGCACTATTTACATTACACAACAGGATATTTACACACAAACAGGGAGAGGATCCAGCGGAGCAGGCGAGGTCACATGGCGGAAAGAAGCACACACGTCAAAGTAACGGGACAACTGCTGAATTTCTGACAGGTGCTCCTTTTATGTGTCCCGCCGATGTTTAGGATGATACCCTCGTTCCCACACACGGCGAACGAGCCAATCGCGAGAGGCCTAAGCCCGCCGCCCAGAGTGAGGTAAACACCGCCGACGGTCCAGAGCAATCTCGCAGTTGTGACACTCTCATAACACAACTATCCCCTTCCCCAGACCCTCCACCTCCTAATACCCCTCCTAATACAACACCACCTCCCCCCTCTCATCCCTTATCCCACCCTCTAGCTCCTTTCCCTTCAAATTCTCCAACACGTACTGCAATCGTTATCACTCATAAATCAACATAAGAATAACTATCATTCATTGGAATATTCGCAGTTTCCGTTCTCACAGACCCGAACTTCGTCATATCCTTTCTTCTTATAACCCACCCGTTACATGCCTTCAAGAGACTTTTCTTACACATCCTCGTATACCAATCCCCAATTATCATTTTGTCTCTTCCCCACACTCCCTTTATGTCACATCCATACTTATCAGTCAGAAAACACGTTATGTCATACCTCCCTTTCAAACCACTGTCTCTTGCACAGTTATTGGCATCTTTCTTTGCCGCTGGATCACAGTGATTTCAGTCTACTTCTCCCCTTCCCACCCCATTGACTTTGTTGCCCTTGAAAATCTAATTTCCCAATTCCAACCACCTTTCCTAATAGATGGGGATTTCAACTGTTGTCACACTCTTTTGGATGATTCTATCACCAACTCCCGTGGCCGATCCCTAGAGCGCTTCCTCTCCAAAGCTGACCTTATTATTCTCATTTCAGATCGCCCCACACACTTTGATACATGCACGCAATGTTTTTCATGCATCGACCTCTCTCTATGCTCCCCTTCTCTTCATTTAGATTTCTATTTGTCAGTTCTAGACCACTTTCGGGTTCTCCTTTCTCTTACTTCATATTCGGTTCTCCTTTCTCTTACTTCATATGTACTACTTCCTAACTCCCCACGCTGGTGCTTTGATAGAGCCGACTGGCGTACTTTCACTTCACTCTCTGCTATTCATATCCCTCCATCCTCCTTCTCATCTATGATACAATGTTTCACAACTACAGTTCTAAGAGCTGCCCATATAGCTTTTCGTTGAACCTCAAGACCCTATACCTCCAAATGTGTTCCATGGTGGAATTCTGATTGCACTAAAGCGCTTTGCTCAAAACGTGCAGCCTGGAACAGTTGCCACTACAAAGGAGGTACCCCTAATCAACTATCAGCCCTTATCTCCTTTAAAAGAGCATCTGCCTGTCTTGGTCGTACAATCCGAAATAGCAAAACAAATAGCTGGCTGCCCGAAGCACAGTTGACCCCCTTGCTCTTGCCGCCATCATCATCATCATCATCATCATCATCATCATCATCGCTGCCGCCACCGCCGCCGCCACCGCCACCATCACCATCACTGCCGCCATCATCATCATCATCATCGCCGCCACCACCACCACCACCACCATCGCCGCCGCCGCCACCACCACCACCACCACCACCACCACCACCACCACCATCATCGCCGCCACCACCACACATCATCGCCGCCGCCACTACCACCCCCACCACCATCGCCGCCACCACCACACATCATCGCCGCCGCCACCACCACCACCATCACTGCCGACATCATCATCATCATCATCATCATCATCATCATCATCATCATCATCATCATCATCATCATCATCGCCGCCACCACTACCACCACCACCACCACCACCACCACCACCATCGCCACCGCCACCGCCACCACCACCACCACCACACATCATCACCGCCGCCACCACCACCACCATCGCCGCCACCGCCACCACCAACGCTGCTGCCGCCGCCACCACCACCACCACCGCCGCCACCACCGCCACCACCGCCACCACCACCACCACCACCACCACCACCACCACCACCACCACCACCACCACCACCATTACCACCACCACCACCACCATCATCGCCGCTGCCACTACCATCGCCATCATTATCATCATCGCCGCCGCCACCACCACCACCACCACTACCACCATCTTCGCCACCACCACCAACATCGCCGCCACCACTACCACCATCTTCGCCGCCGCCACCCTCACCACCATCGCCTCCGCCACCACCACCATCGCCGCCGCCACCGCCGCCACCACCACCATCGCCATCATCATCATCGCCGCCGCCACCACCACCACCATCACAGCCGCCATCATCATCATCTTCATCGCCACCGCCACCACCACCACCATCGCCGCCGCCACCACTACCACCACCACCATCGCCGCCGCCACCACCACCATCACCACCACCATCGCCGCCGCCGCCACCACCATCGCCGCCACCGCCACCACCAACGCCGCCGCCGCCACCACCACCACCATCGCAGCCGCCATTACCACCACTACTCCCTTCACCGCCACCATTACCACCACCACCAACATCGCCTCCGCCTCCACAACCATCGCCGCCGCCGCCGCCACCAAAACCACCACCACCACCATCGCCGCCAGCCAGCCTCCACCATCGCCGCCGCCACCACCCCCATTCGCCGCCCGCATCCGCTACCACCATCGCCGGCCGCCGCCACCACACCTTGCCGCCCGGCCGCCGCCGCCATCATCTCTGCTCACCCTCCATCGCTGCACTCCATCACCGCCGCCGCCGCACCACCACCATCGCCGCCGCCGCCACCACCATCGCGCCACCATGCCGCCCGCCACCACCAGCATCGCCGCCGCCGCCACACCTTCGCCGCCGCCGACGCTACACCATCGACCGCGCCGCAGCCGCATCATCACTGCCGCCACCACCCCATCACCGTCGCCAGCACCACCCTCTCCGTCCCAGCACCACCCACACAGCCCGCACCCAGCACACCACGCCGCAACCGCCGTCGCACATCTCGCCCGCTCCCACCATCGCCGGCGCCACGCCGCCGCCGCCGCCACCACCATCGCCGCCGCCACTACCACCATCGCCACCGCCACTACCACCATCGCCACCGCCACCGCCGCCACCACCATCTCCGCCACCACCACCAACATCGCCGCCACCACCACCACCATCGCCGCCGCCACCACCACCATCGCCGCCGCCGCCACCACCATCGCCGCCGCCACCACCATCATCGCCGCCGCCACCATCATCGCCGCCGCCACCATCATCGCCGCTGCCGCCGCCACCATCCCCGCTGCCACCACCACAATCGCCGCCGCCACCATCATCGCCGCTGCCGCCGCCACCATCGCCGCCGCCACCACCACCATCGCCGCCGCCACCACCACCATCGCCGCCGCCACCACCACCACCTTGCCGCCGCTACCACCGCCGCCACCACTACCACCATCTCCGCCACCACCAACATCGCCCCCGTCGCCACCACCAACATCGCCGCCGCCACCACCACCATCGCCGCCGCTACCACCACCATCGCCACCGCCGCCACCACCATCGCTGCCGCCACCACCACCATCGCCGCCGCCGCCGCCACCATCGCCGCCGCCGCCGCCACCATCGCCGCCGCCACCACCACCTTGCCGCCGCCGCCGCCATCATCACTGCCACCACCATCATTGTCACCACCATCGCTGCCACCACCATCGCTGCCACCACCATCGCCGCCGCAACCGCCATCATCCCCGCCGCCACCACCACCATCGCCGCCGCCGCCACCACCATCGATGGCGCCACGCCGCCGCCGCCGTCGCCGCCACCACCGCCACCGCCACCGCCACCACCACCACCACCACCACCACCACCACCACCACCACCACCACCATCAACACCACCGCCGCCACCACCACTACCACCACCACCACCACCATATATATTGATAACTAAAAATTTATTCATATTCTATATTCATATATATACATATATATGCATATAAATATGCATATATATCCATATATATACATATCCATATATCCACTTAATCCAAATATATATATATATATCCTTGTATATACATATATAAAAACATATACTTTTACGCACACATACATGCATATATATACATATAGACCTATACATTACCATATAGACACTTACTTTATAAATATACAAATATATATATATATATATATATATACATATACACGCACATACATACATACATACATATACACATATGTATGAGGTACACACCTATATTTACATTTACATATAATAAATGCATAAATCTATATAAATATGAACAAATATAAATCTATTATGAATGTATAAATCTATCTCTATATGAATAAATTTTTAAATCTCTATATATAATAAATGTAGAAGTATATATAAATATATATGAATAAATGTATAAATATATATACATATGAATAAATGTGTATATCTGTAAATATTTACATATATTTTTATTTACATATATTTATATATATATATATAATAATATAATAATATACTCCTAACACATATTTATACACATTTATTTATGTATGTACATATCTATGTAAGTATTATTATTATTACTATTACTATCACTATGATTTAGTCATGATGATAATAGAAAACATAAAAAAAATTGTTCTTATTGTTTTTTTCGTTATTATTACTATTGTTATTGTTATTAACACTTGCGTTTTAATATTACTATTATAATTATCTTTTGTTATCATTATATTACTATTATCATTATATTTTGTATTTGTTATCATTATTCTTGTTATTATATCTATTATCATTATTTTTGTATTGTTACTATTGTCATATTTATTGATATTGTAGCTGGAGTTATCATGATTATAATTATTGGTAATGATACAATTATCACCCTAATAAAGATTATCATCTCTGTTCTTTGACTACCCTTGGAAGAAAGTATTTTTTCTTTTCTTTTTTCTTTTCGTTCAAACGCTTACGCACATAGCAACACACGCAAGTAAACACAAACACAACACAAATTGAAGCAAAGCGACAGACAATTCTATTTTTTTTTTTTTTTTTCGATCCCTTTGACTGGAGATTGGCGTGCAATGCAAAGATTTGAGAACATATATTTGAAGAAAGATGAATAGATGCAGTAAACATACAGCATTTGCACTTGTGAAGTAAAAATGCTATCTGTTTTGTAAAGAAACCATTATTTGTCCGTGTATGTGTGTGCGCTTATATATATATATATATATATATATATATATATATATATATATATATATATATATATATATATAGATAGATAGATAGATAGATATTTGTATGTATATATATTTATATACGTACATGTGTGCACATTATATATATTCATGTGTGTATATATACACATGTATGTGCGTGTTCATACGCGTACACGCATGCATAAATTCCTTATTGAAACACATTATCTTTATATATGTATATCTGAATTCTCACGCTAGAAAATACGCAAATAATTCATATGTTCTCAAATACTTATGTTTATGCATGCAAAAAGCAAGTGAACAGATTAACATGAGTAAACAGAGAGAGAAAAAAAAATCAGTTGAATTACTAAGAGAGTATGTACTGTACATATCAAATGCACATGTACACCCACACATCCTACCTTAAAACAAGAGTGCGCCACACAAGCAGCGACAACACCAGCTGTGCTAACGAGCATACCCCTTAAATACACATATTGATTCCCCTCCTGTCCATTCCATGATGAGCGAATCTGAAATGAGTAATACTTTACTAAAAAAAAAACAAAAAATGTTTTCTCTCTCTCTCTCTCTCTCTCTCTCTCTCTCTCTCTCTCTCTCTCTCTCTCTCTCTCTCTCTCCTCTCTCTCTCCCTCTCTCTCTCCTCTCCTCCTCTCTCTCTCTCTCCCCCCCCCAAGTAATGAAAACTCCTCTCCCTCTCCCCTCTCCCTCTCCCTCTCCTCTCCTCTCCTCTCCTTCTCCTCTCCTCTCCCTCTCTCCTATCTTCTATATCTGTCTCTGTCTTTCATCATGGGCCTCATACACTCATCTGCCCGATAGGTCTCTCCCTTCCCCTTCTCTCTTCCTCCTTCTTCTTCCTTTCTCCTCTCTCTCCCTTCCTTCCATCTTCCTCTTCTCTCGCTTCTCCTTCCCCTCTACTCCTCCCCTCTTCCCTCCCCTCTCCTCTTCTTCTCCCTCTCCTCTCTCCCACTCTCCTCCCACTCTCTCTCCTCTTCTCTCCTCCTCACTCTCCCTCTTTCCCCTCTCTCCCACTCTCCTCCCTCTCTCTCTCTCTCCACTCTCCCCTCTTCCTTCCCTCTCCTTCACCCCTCTCCTTCTCCCTCCTCACTCTTCCCTCTCTCTCCCCCTCTCTCTCTCCCTTCACTCTCCACCCTCTCTCCCTCCCTCTCCTCATTCTCTCCTTCTCACTCTCCCTCTCTTTCTCCCTCCCCTCCCCTCTCTCCTCTCCCTCTCCCTCTTCTCTCCCCTCCTCGTTCTCTCCTTCACTCTCTTCTCTCCCACTCCCCTCTCTTCTCCAACTCACTCTTCTCTCACTTCCACTCTCCTCCCAATTCACTCTCCATTGCTCTCCTTCATGATTATACAAGCTCAATTCTTCGTCATCCTCAAAACACTCACCCGACTTCCTCTCCCACTTCCCCTTCCTCTCACTCTCTCTCTTCCTTCCCTCTCCTCCTCCTCCCCCCTTCTCCTCCACTCCCCTCTTCTCTCCCTCCCTCCCCCTCTTCTCTCCCTCCCACTCTCCCCTCTTCTCACCTCCCACTCTCCCCTCTGTCTCTCCCTCCCACTTCCCCCTCTCTCCCTCCCACTCCCTCTTACTCTCCCTCCATCTCCCCTCTCCCCTTCTCCTCTCTTCCCACCTCCCCCTCTTCTCCCTCCCTCTCCCCCCTCTTGTCTCCCTCCCACTTCCCTCTCCCCTCCCATCTCCCCCTCTTGCTCCCTCCACACTCCCCCTCTTCTCTCCCTCCCCTCTCTCCCTCTCCCCTCTTCCTCTCCCTCCACTCCCTCCCCTCTCCTCTCCCTCCCCTCCCACTCTCCCCCTCTCTGCTCCCTCCCTCTCCCTACTCCCCCTCTTGCTCTCCTCCCACTCTCCCTCTCTCCTCCTCCCCCCTCCCTCCCCTCTCCTTCCACTCTCCCCTCTTTCTCCTCCACTCTCCCCCTCTTCCTCTCCCTTTTGCTCTCCCACTCTCCCCCTCTTGCTCTCCCTTCCACTCTCCCCCTATTGCTCTCCCTCCCAATCTCCCCCTCTTGTTCTCCCTCCCACTCCCCCTCTTGCTCTCCCTTCCACTCCCCCTCCTGTTCTCCCTCCCACTCCCCCTCTTGCTCTCCCTTCCACTCCCCCCTCTTTCTCTCCCTTCCACTCCCCCCTCTTGCTCTCCCTTCCACTTCCCCCCTCTTGCTCTCCCTCTCACTCCCCCTCCTGTTCTCACTCCCACTCTTCCCCTCTGGTTCTCCCTCCCAATTCCCCCCTCTTGCTCTCCCTCCCACTCCCCCTCTTGCTCTCCCTTCCACTCTCCCTCTATTGCTCTCCCTCCCACTCCCCCTCTTGCTCTCCCTTCCACTCTCCCTCTATTGCTCTCCCTCCCACTCCCCCTCTTGCTCTCCCTTCCACTCTCCCTCTATTGCTCTCCCTCCCACTCCCCCTCTTGCTCTCCCTTCCACTCTCCCTCTATTGCTCTCCCTCCCACTCTCCCCCTCTTGTTCTCCCTCCCAATCTCCCCCTCTTTTTCTCCCTCCCACTCTCCCCATCTTGCTCTCCCTCCCACTCTCCCCCTCTTGCTCTCCCTCCCACTCTCCCCCTCTTGCTCTCCCTTCCACTCCCCCTCCTACTCTGCCTCCCACTCCCCCTCTTGCTCTCCCTTGCTCTCCCCCCCACTCCCCCTCTTGCTCTCCCTTCCACTCCCCCTCCTACTCTCCCTCCCACTCCCCCTCTTGCTCTCCCTTGCTCTCCCTTCCACTCCCCCTCTTACTCTCCCTCCCACTCCCCCTCTTGCTCTCCCTTCCAAACTCCCCCTCTTGCTCTCCCTTCCACTCCCCCTCTTGCTCTCCCTTCCACTCCCCCTCTTACTCTCCCTCCCACTCCCCCTCTTGCTCTCCCTTCCACTCCCCCTCTTACTCTCCCTCTTACTCTCCCTCCCACTCCCCCTCTTGCTCTCCCTTCTACCCCCCCTCTTGCTCTCACTCCCACTCCCCCTCTTGCTCTCCCTTCCACTCCCCTTCTTCCTCTCCCTTCCAGTCCCCCTCTTGCTCTCCCTCCCACTCTCCCCCTCTTGCTCTCCCTTCGACTCTCCCCTCTTGCTCCCCCTCCCACCCCCCCTCTTTCTCTCCCTCTCTCCCCCTCTTGCCTCTCCCACTCCCCCTCTTGCTCTCCCTCCCACTCTCCCCCTCATGCTCTCCCTTCCACTCCCCCCCTTTTGATCTCCCTTCCACTCCCCCTCTTCCTCTCCCTCCCACTCTCCCCCTCTTGCTCTCCCTTCCACTCTCCCCCTCTTGCTCTCCCTTCCACTCTCCCTTCCACTCTCCCCCTCTTGCTCTCCTGTCCACTCTTCCACTCTTGCTCTCCCTTCCACTCTCCCCCTTTCTCTTCCCTCTTCCTCTCTCATTCTCCCTTTCCCTTACCTCTCCCTCTCCCTTTCTCCCTTTCCCTCACTCGCTCTCCCTCTCCCTTTCTCCCCACTCGCTCTCCCTCTCCCACTCTCCCTCCCTTGCTCTCCCTTTCGCTTCCGTCTTCCTTTGCTCTCACTTTCCCATACCTCCGTGTCACTATCCCTTCCCTCTCCCTCTCTCGCTTTCCCGTTCCCATCCCTCTCGCTCTCGCCCTCGATCTCCCTCTCTCGTTCTCCCTTTCCCTTCCGTCTCCTCTCTCGCTCTCCCTTTCCCTCCCACTCCTCGCTCTTCCTCTCTCGCTCTCTCTCTCCCGTCTGTCCTTTCCCCCTCCCTCTCGCTCTCCCTCTCCTGTCTGTCCTTTCCCCCTCCCTCTCGCTCTCCCTTTCCCAATTGCTGTCCTGTTCTTTTCTCTCCCCCTTTTCCCTCTCCCTCTCGGTCTCTTTCCTGCTCGCCCTTTCCCTTTCCCTTCCATCTCCCTCTCCCTTAACCTTTCCCCTTCCCCCTTCCCTTCCCTCTCACTCTCTCTCCCTTTCCTTCGCTCTCCTCTCTTCATCTCCCATACACTCCCTCTTGTTCTCCCTTTCCCTCTCGTCTTCCTCTTTCGCTCTCACTCCCTTACCTCTCCCTCTCTCGCCTTCCCTCTCTCTCGCTCGCTCTCCTTTTCCCTCGCTCTTCCTCTCCCTCTAGCTCGCTCTCGCTCGCTCTCCCTTTCCCTTCCCTCTCTCTCCCTTTCCCTCACTCGCTCTTCCTCTCCCTCTCGCTCTCTCTCCCCCTTCTCTCCTTTCCCTCTCTTGCTCTCCCTTTCCCTCCCCCTTTCTCTCCTTCCCTCTCGCTCTCCCTTTCCTCTCCCTCTTTCGTTCTCCCTTTCCCTTTCGTCCCCCTCTCTCGCTCTCCCTTTCCTTTTCCCTCGATCTTCCTCTAGCTCGCTCTCGCTCGCTCTCCCTTTCCCTTCCCTCTCCCTTTCTCGCTCTCCCTTTCCCTCACTCGCTCTTCCTCTCCCTCTCGCTCTCCCCTCCCTTTTCTCCTTTCCCTCTCCCTCTCTCGCTCCCCCTTCCATCTCCCTCTCTCACTCTCCCTTTCCCTCCCCTCACCCTCTCTCTCTCCCTTTCCCTCACTTTCCCTCTCGCTCTCTTGCTCACCATCTTCCTTTCGCTCTCACTTTTCACTTTCCCTTACCTCTCCCTTTCCCTTCTCTTGCTCTCCCTTTCCCTCCCACTCCTCACTCTTCCTCTCTCGCTCTCTCTCTCCCGTCTGTCCTTTCCCCCTCCCTCTCTCGCTCTCCCTTCTCCCTTTCCCTCCCCTTCTCGCTCTTCCACCCTCTCCCTCTCCCTTCTCTCCTTTCCCTCTCCCTTTTTAGCTCTCCGTCTTGCTCTCTATTCCCCTCTCTCGCTCTCTTTTCCCTCCCTCTTTCCCTTCCTTCCCTCTCCCTCTCTCGCTCTCCCTCTCCCTATCCCCTTCCCTCTCACTCTCGCTCTCCTCTCTCGCTCTCCCACTCTCCCTCTCTCCCACTCTCCCTCTCGCTATCCCTTTCTCATCCCTCTCCCTCTCTCGTTCTTCCTTTCCCTTCCCTCTCGCTCTCGCCCTCCCTCTCCCCCTCTATCCCTCTCCCTTTCCTCTTCCTCTCTCGTTCTCCTCCCTTTCCCTCCCTTTCTTGCTCTCCCTTTCCCTCTCTCGCTCTCCTGTTATTTTCCCTCCTTTCTCTTTCCCTCCCCTCGCTCTCCCTTACCCTTCCATCCCTCTCCCTCGCTCTCCCTATCCCTTCTCTCCTTTCCCTTCCATCTCCCTCCCACTCTCCCTTTCCCTTCCATCCCTCTCCATTCTCTCCTTTCCCTCTCCCTCTCTCCCTCCCTTCTCTCTTTTCCCTTTCCCTCTTTTGCTCTCCTGTTCTTTTCCCTCCCACTTTCTCTTCCTTCCCACTTGCTCTCCCTCTCCCTTCCTCTTCCTTTTCGCTCTCCCTTTCCTTCGCTCTCTCTCGCTCTCCTCTCTCGCTCTCCTCTCTCGCTCTCCTCTCTCGCTCTCCCTTCCACTCTCCCTCTTGCTCTTCCTTTCCCTTCCGTCTTCCTCTCTCGCTTTCACTTTCCCTTACCTCCCTCTCGCTACCCCTTTCTCTTCCCTCTCCTCTCGCTCTTCCTTTCCTTTCCCTCTCTTCCTTTCCTTCCATCTCCCCCTCGCTCTCCCTTTCCCTTCCTTCCCCCTCTCTCACTCCCCCTCTCCCTCACACGCTTTCTCTCTCCCTCACTCGCTCTCCTCCCTTCTCTCCTTCCCCTCCCCCTCTCTCTCCCTTTCCCTTCCATCTCCCTCTCTGGCTCTCCCTTTCCCTCTCTTCCTCTCCCTCTCTCGCTCTCTCTCTCTCCCTCTACCTATCTCGCTCTCCTGTTCTTTTACCTTTCTCTTCCTTCCCTCTCCCTCTCTCACTTTCCCTTTCCCTTACCTCTCCCTGTCCCTTTCCCTTCCCTCTCTCGCTCTCGCTCTTATTCTCCCTCTCTCGCCCTCCCTCTCCCGCTCTCCCTTTCCTGTCCGCCTCCCTCCCTCGCTCTCCCATTCCCTCACTTTCGCTCTTCCTCTCCCTCCCTCGCTCTTTATCTCCTTTCTCTCCCTTCCCTCTCCCTTCTCTCCATTCCCTCCCCCTCTCGCTCTCCCTTTCCCCTCCCTCTCCCACTCTTACTCTCCCTTTCCCTTTCCCTCTCTCGCTCTCCCTTTCCCTTCCCTCTCCCTCTCTTGCTTTTCCTTTCCATCCCCCTTTCTCTTCCCTCTCCCTCTCTCGCTCTCGCCCTCCCTCTCCCTCTCTCGCTCTCGCTCTCTCTTTCCTCTCCCCCTCGCGTTCTCCCTTTCCTTCCTCTTCCTCTCTCATTCTCCCTTTCCCTCACTCGCTGTTCCTCTCCCTCTCTCGCTCTCCCTTCTCTCCTTTCCCTCTCCCTCTCGCTCCCCCTTCCCTCTCCCCTCTCCCTCTCTTGCTCTCCCCTTTCCATCTCCCCTCTCTCCTTTTTCCTTCCATCTCCCTCTCGCTCTTCCTTTCCCTCACTCTCGCTCTTCCTCGCTCTCCTTTCTCTCCTTTCCCTCCCTCTCGCTCTCACTCTCCCCTCTCCCCTCTCCCTCTCTTGCTCTTCCTTCCCTCTCCCTCTCTCGCTTTCCCTCTTTCTTCTCTCCTTTCTCCCTCCCTCTCTCGCTCTCCCTCTCCCTACTCTCCTTTCCCTCCCTCTCTCGTTCCCCCTTCCCTCTTGTTCTGTTCTTTTCCCTCCCCCCTTCTCTTCCCTCTCGCTCTCTTACTCTCCCTTTTTCTTCCCTCTCCCTTTCTCTCACTCGCTCTTCCTCTCCCTCTCTTGCTCCCTCCCTCTCCCGCTCTTGCTCCCTCCCACTCCCTTCTTTCCCTCTCTCGCTCTCCCTCTCTCCCTCTCTCCCTCTCGCTCCCCCTTCCCTCTTCCTCTCTTGCTCTCCCTTTCCCTCTCTCGCTCTCCTCTTCTTTTCTCTTCCCTTTCCTCTCCCTCTCTCGTTCTCCCTTTCCCTTCCATCTCCCTCTCTCGCTCTCCCTTTCCCTTCCGTCCCCCTCTCTCGCTCTCCCTCTCCCTCCCTTCTCTTCTTCCCTCCTCCTCTATCGGTCTCCCTCTCCCTTCTCCTTTCCCTCTCCCTTCTTTCCCTCTCTCGCTCTCCCTCTCCCCCTCTCGCTCTCCCTCTCCTTCTCGCTCCCCCTTCTCTCCTTCTCTTGCTCTCCCTTTCCTCTCTCGCTCTCCTGTTCTTTTCCCTCCCTCTCGCTCTTGCCCTTCCTCTCTCGCTCTCACTCTCCCCTTTCCCTCTCCCTCTCTCGCTCTTGCCCTTCCTCTCTCGCTCTCACTCTCCCCTCTCCCTCTCCCTCTCTCGCTCTCCCTTCCCTCTCCCTCTCTCGCTCTCCCTTTCCCTTTCCCTCACTCCTTTTATTCATCTGCTTTTTGTTTGTTCGTTTGCTGATCTTAGAAAAAAATGGGGAATGATAAAAACTGTTTCTTCATCCATCTGCATTTTGGTCGTTCGCGCGTTGACCTTAGAAAGCAAATTTAGAACCGAGTTTGAATTAGGTACAAAACTCCATTATTCCTTTCAGAGAATTCGAATAATTCCGAAACAGCGTATTTGTGAAGCAATTCCTTCAAGGGAAATGTTTTATAATGCATTTACCATTAGGGAAAGAGGGATATCCATTAATAGAAGGAATTATTTGCAGGTCATTGTAACAAATCAATTGGGTCAGCACATTGTAAGCAGATAAGGTAAATTAAAGTTTGTAAACAATATGTATACAGATAATTATCATCGCACATTTTATATCATTTTAGAATCATCGTTGTATCTTATAATGCTATCGATGTCTTTGACGGAAAACAATGGGAAGATTTTGCTGTCGTTTTATCCTTTGAGATTTACATTGTTGTTCCTACACATACAAAATAAAAAAAAGATCACATACACACAAACGAATGAACACGAACACGTATGTCTGTAAGTGATTGAGAGAGCGAGAGAGCAAGTTGGGATATGCGGGGGTGGGGGTCGCTAAGATAAGTAAAGAAAAGTGTTTCCCTCCAACGGCCTCGGCAGCACAGCGGCAGAGTCGCCGTCCTCTGCCCGGAGATGCCAGGATCGATCCCGGCGAATGACCCTCTGTGCTAGCGTTTTCATTTTACTTTTTTCTTCCTTTTATCTCCCAAATAAACGTGTACTTCCATTTCCCTTTTTAATACTTTTCATTTATTTTCAATATTCATATACTCTCTCAGACAAATAGCATCACATTTTTTTTTATTATTATTATTAGTGCACTACTTGTGCAATAATACAAAAATAGATTAGAAAATAATTAATTTAGTGTATCTATTTCATTGTTTCCATATATTTTTTCTATTTCGTTCGCTTTTCTGTTCTTTCTCGATTCCTTTATCGTAAATTAATTTGCTGCTTTTTGCGTTTTCGTTCTCCCTTTCTTTTTTCTATCCTTTGTTTCTTCCCCCAATTCTCTGCACTGTATTTTTTCTTCGTTCTTTACTCCCTTGACGCCAGTCAGAGAAGATCAAATAGAGGAGGGAGGGAGGGAGAGGAAGAAGGGGAAAAGAAGAGAGAGAGAGATAATTGAAACAACAGAAATCAAGGGACATCAAATGATAGCATCAATTTCCTCAAAACTTTTTCTGAAAGAAGTAGAGGAAAAGGACAATGAGAAGAGAGATCGAAAGAAGAGTAAAACATTTAAAATGATTCCCTAAGGTAATAAGGAACTCGCCTTTTTCTGCCTTCCATTAAGAGTCGCCTTCGTTTCCTAATTATATCTGTAGTTTTCCGATTTCCTCTATTTCGTATTCAGAGCGGATACGGCTAAAGAAGCAAGCTCAAAGACGGAAGAGGAGAGAGGGACAAAGGACCACCAGGAAACTAAGGGTGGGTACACTGAACGTGGGCACAATGACTGGAAGAGGAAGAGAAGTCGTGGATATGATGGTAAGGAGAAAAATAGAGAAGGCCAGAAGGGGTTGCACAGAGTATTCATAGACTTAGAGAAAGCATATGACAGGGTGCCAAGAACAGAGGTGTAGAATTGTCTACAGCTGAAAGAAGTGTAAGAGAAATACATCCGGCTCATTTAGGATATGTACGAAGGCTGCAAGGCAAATGTAAAGTGCATGGTAGGAACCACGGAAAGTTTCCAGGTTAAAGTTGGACTCCATCAGGGATCTGCACTAAGTCCATTCCTCTTCGCCATCGTCATAGACTGTCTCACCGAAGCAGTTCAGAAGGCTTGCCCCATGGGACCTGATGTTCGCAGATGACGTTGCACTGAACGGGGAGACAAATGAGGATGTGGAAGAGAGGCTGGAGCAGTGGAGAAGAGCATTGGAAGATAGAGGGATGAAGGTGAGCAGGCAGAAAACGGAGTACCTTTGTATGGGGGATCAAGATCCAGAGAGAGCAGTAGAAATGCAGGGTGTGAAGCTGAACAGAGTCCAAGAGTTTAAGTACCTTGGTTCCACAGTGCAGAGCGACGGGGCATCGGACAAGGAGGTTGGTAAGAGGATACAGGCGGGATGGAATGCTTGGAGAAAGATCACTGGGCTGCTATGCGACAGACGGGTCCCAGCAAAGCTGAAGGGCGTGATGTTACTACCGGAGATGCTGTATGGGATGGAGGCAGTCGCAGTAACGAAGGGACAAGAGAGGAAGATGGAAGTAGCTGAGATGAGGATGCTACGATTCTCACTGGGGAAGACCAGGCTAGACCGGGTACGAAACAGCACCATCAGACAATTGGGGCAGGCGAACTGGAGAAGAAGCTGAGGGAGTGCAGGGTGAGATGGCTAGGACATGTGGTACGGAGAGAGGAGGAATGCGTTGGGAGGAGAGTGAGGAGGATGACGGAGAAAGAGGGGCAGACCGAGACGGAGACGGGAGGATTGTGTTCGGGAGGATATGGCGGCAGCGGGAGTGACGGAGGAGGATGCGAAGGACAGAGCGGCAAGGAGGAGAAGGATCCGCACCGGCGACCCCAGCTCAGCTTGGAACAAAGCCTGAAGAAGAAAAAGAAGATGATCTGTAGTTTTCAGATTTTCACATTTTCCTCTTCATTTTTTATCCTCTTCCTTTTCTCTTCCTTCCGCTTTCTCGTCTGCCTTTATTCCTTATCATCTCTATTCTGTTTTCTTTTCCGCTTATTTTCCCCTTTTCCCGATCTTTTCTTTTGATATTGTCTCTATTTTCCTATTTCTTGTCTAATTTTTCGTTCTGTTTTCTTACCTAAAGTCTTTTTCATATAGTCCTTAGGGTATATTTGTTTTTGTTCTGTTTTCCTCTTTATTTTTTCTATTTTTTTCTCTTTCTGTCTATGTATTAACATTTGCCTATAAACAACCTATCGCAGTTTCTTCTCCCAAACAGCCGTGATCGAATATTATTCAAATTTCAGAATGAAATACAAGGCACAGCATTCCAACCTTGCATAATATATATGCCAGATTACTTTCTTCCCTTTTTATGTAGGCCTATTATGTATCCTCTTTCCTTTCTTATTGTCATTTTGTTTTTTTTTATTATTATCTTCATCATGATTTTTTTTTCTCTTCGTTTTTGTTCATCTGTTTTTTTTTTTTTTTTTTTTTTTTTTTTTTTTTTTTTTAATCATCCGTATTATAGTTTTTTACTCCTAATTACCTTTGGTTCTAAATATCTTTTAGTAATTTCTTTTCTCAAACAGCCGTGATCGCACAATATTCACAAGTCAGAATAAAATACAAAATGCAGCATTCCCGCTTTGCATAACATGCGTGCCTGATCACTAAGCAACTTGTCTGTGGGTTAAAAAAAACGGAAAACAAGAATAAAGTAAAAGAAATATGTTTGTCTCACTCTCTTTCCTTTTACTTATCTCAATCTTTCATTTTCTTCTTTTTGATGTAATTTTGTTTACTCGTTTGTTTTGCACTGTCAGTTCTTGTTCTTGTGTCGACTACATTTCATTTTTTTTTTCACTTTAAATGCTTCAAATCTCATTTCTCTCGATTCATATCCATTTGGAATTCATATTTTTCATTTCTCCTTACTTTCTTCATTCTTATATCTTATTTTCAGGGAAGAGTTGAGAGAGAGAGAGGAGAGATAGAAATATAAATATATAAATAGATGGATGGATAGACTGATAGATAGAGAGAGAAAGAGAGAGGGACAGACCGTCGACCTAAAAATGACGATGTATATGATGATGGTGATAATGAGGAAGATTGTAATGCTGATAATGATTATGAAGATAGTGATGATAAAGGTGATCATATCTCACTGCAAATGCACTTCTAATTCATTGATAATATTGGCAGCTCAATCCAATCTAGGTGATTATAATGGATGACGATAATGGTGATGACAGTTAATTTAATTGTGATGATGTTGACGATGACGTGTTGATGGTGATGAAGCTGATACTAATAATGATAATGATGGTGATGATAGATCTGCTGCTGATGATGTCAATTATGACAAAGATGATGATGAGGATGGCTAAGACGCTAATCTAATCCGTCTTAATCCAAAATGGTGCAACCAAAGAAGACGACTGTAGCGCCCTCTGGGAACCACTCAAATATTTCATCCAGATGGGCACTACCTGTTAATTCCTTTTCTGTGGTTTCTCTAAAGTTATTTTAGAACCCACACTATAAAAGAAGAAGAATCATACAGGGTATTTATGATCTAATTTCAGCCTTAGAGGTAACTGAGAGAAGGGGTAATATCAAAACAATTAATGAGCTTACAAATTTTAGTTGACATTATGGATCATAAATCATTACATTTTTACAATAAAATAACATACATTTACCAAAATGTCCAGGTACTCCAACCTGTCACTCTTTACACAAGTTGTTCTCAGCTATCTTCTTTCCTTTTCTTCATCCATCTCCTGGGCTCCCAAGAGATGTTATTTTCTTTCTTTCTTGTGCACGGCACCAGGACCAAATAAAGCCAATCTTCAGCAAAACCAAATAAAACAAAACAAAACGTAAAAAACAAAAAACAAAAAAAACTAAAAACATAAACCCATTCCTGGAAAAGAAACAATACTCTAGTTTAGGAAGGATAAAACAATATAAAATAAATCTAAACAAATCATTTCTTGAAAGAACAAAATATTTCTTGCAAACAAACAAATTATGTATAGCATTTATGTTAGTATATATGATTTGAGTAATTGTATGCACATTATAGTAACTTTTGACTAAACATCATTTTAAAAGTATACAATTAAAAATGTTAAGAACACTTACGCTTTGAATGGGTTTTAAATTCTTAATAATAATGAGAGAGACACATCGGGATGTTGTTCAAGTACCATGTGCCAGCCTCGAGCTGTGAAGAAGACATACTATTTATCTCTAATTTCTAGTTTGATCTCAAATATTTACTTTTTGTTCTATAAATCAAATATATAGTATTTTATGGTTTTATTAATTATATAATTACAGTTGAATATTCTTTCTTATCTCGGATATTTCACGATAATCTAAAAAAAACTTTCAGGCTGTTGTATGGCACTCTTCTCTGATCTCTCTCTCTCTCTCTTCTCTCTCTTTAGTTCTGTATATATTTCAAAATTTTAAGTCTATTGACATATAACAGTCAATATTGACATATAACAGTGTACCCTTTAAATAAAGAGAATGTATGGTGGTGTGGTGGTGGTGGTTTGGTTTGCGAAGTTCTAGCTTCGCCCGGGCCTTCTAGATATGGCCCGGCCTGTGTCATTGAGTTGTCTGACACTCGGTGCTTACCGTGGCGGCGGGATTGCCAGCAAGCGCTCCTGCCGCCATGGTGTAAGCATTTCGCATAGCCTCTTTACCAGCACGGCGGCTGTTGTGGGCGGTCCATGTCTCAGGAATTGTGTATGGTCACAATTTTCTAGGTAGTGGACTAGTGTGGCGTTCGGCTCGCCGCAGTGCTTGCAGCACCATTCATCGCGTTCGATTGTTGGGATAGTCTGCCATGCACAGTGGTAACCTAGGCGCATTCTGTGAAGAATGACTTCGGTACCTCTGTTGCTTACTTCAGAGAGTGCCAGTGGTTCATAGCCTGTGGCGTCTGAGTACCAGCTGGCCGAGGGGGAGGTTCTCGTTTCCTCTCTGTGGAGCTGCCGTAGGAAGGTACGACCGACCAAGGCACACTTCTCCATAAGTAATTTTCGGCTCGGTTTTATCGTCATGGGATTTGGGGGCATACCCCTGCCAGCGACGGCTAGTCTGTCAGCAAGCTCGTTCCCTCTGATGCCGATGTGGCTTGGGACCCAGTTGATGATAATTCTTCTACCCTGAGCAAGAATTCTCTGTGCCATTGTGAGAATCGTGGTCAGTAGGTAGATGTTGTCTGTGGGTGAGCTGTGCTGAAGACAGTCAATGGCTGCCCTGGAGTCTGTGTGTATGACCACGTGTCCTTCCCTTAGGGACGCGTGGCCTAGGGCTCCCATGATTGCAACTGCCTCTGCCTGTAGCGAGGAGGCGTTGTCTGTTACCCTCATGGATCGCGTGGCATCCCTAGCTGCAAAGCCGGCGCCTGCAGTGTGGCTTAAGGGATCGACCGATCCATCCGTGTAGTATGTTCTACTACCCGGAGGAGTGATGGCTGCAATGACCCTGTGGGCTTCTGCCTTTTAGGCTAGGCATGGGGTATAGGCTCTTTTTCATTGACAGGCTCATTATGTTGAACTCTATCAGGCTCAGTGCCCACGGCGGGGCTTCGGCAAAGTCAGGGTGGGGGGAGTCAATGCCCTTAGCAAGAAGCTGTTCTTTGAGCTGATGGCGTATCAACACCCTGGCTGTATGAGACAGCCAGGAGTTGTTTGCAACGAGCTCGTTGTCTTGTTCGAGGCATCTGACAAATTTTTGTCTTAGGCTTGTGTTCCTGGGAGCCTGGATGACCTTTGACAGGAATTGTGTTGCCGTTAGATCGATTCGTGAGTCCAGGGGGAGAAGGTTTGCCTCCATCAGGAGGTTGAGGACCTTCGTCCACCTCGGGGCACCCAGAATGATCCTGGCAGCTTCATTTTGGACTGTTTCTAATTTGTCTGTGTGCTTTTTCTTTGCAGCAATTAGAGCGACTGAGGCATAGTCCACAATGGGCTGGACGGCATATACATAGAATGATCTTGGTACTTTGTGTTTGGCCCCTATGCACCTCCCAGTCATTGCTCTCATGACGGACAGTCTTGCTTTGGTTCGGTCAACCAGGTACTGGACCTCCTTATGGAAGGAGAGGGTCCGGTCTATCCTTACCCCAAGGTATAGGTAGTCCTTGACCCATTCTAATTCCACTCCCTGGATTTTCAGTCTTGTGCCTCGAACTCTCTGTCTCAGAGCCATGGCTTTGGATTTGGCAGCAGAGATCTTTAGGTCCAGACAACGCTGGGCTTTATTCTGGCTGCGTGGTCCAGTGGAGGTGATAGCGAGATCGTCTGCATATGAGATGATCTGGCACCCCACTGGGAGGTTTATGTTGAGGATGCAGGACATTAAAGTGTTGAATAGGGCTGGACTGAGAACCCCACCCTGTGGCGTTCCATTTTCGATCGGCATGTGCTGCGATAGGTGACCCTGGAATTTGACATTGGTAGTCCTGTTCCTGAAGTAGTCACCTATCCAAGCCAAGAGCTTTCCTCTGATTCCCTTCTGGATCAGGCTTTCCTGAATGGCAAGTGGACTTGCCAGTTCAAAAGCCTTCTCCAGGTCAAGGAATACCACCACAGCTGGGCCCTTGCTGATTGTGCTTAAGAGCGTGGCTATGCTGTGTGCTGTGCCCATGCCCCTTGTGAAGCCGTGGAGGTGTTTGTGCGGGGGTCCCGTTTTCCATTGAAGCCGGTTTAGTACCATCCTCTCAGCCGTCTTGGCCAGGCAGCTGAGCAGAGAGATGGGGCGGTACTTCCCCGGCTCCTTTGGTTTTGGGACGGGAACTATGGTAGCCCTCTTCCAACTCTGGGGTAGAGTGGAAGTTTCCCAGGACTTGTTGATGAGTTGCTAGTCCTAGTTGGGAGATAATGGGGTACGAGATCCCATCAGAGCTCGGGGCTGTGTTGGAACTGGTTTTATAGGCTTTCCTTAGTTCCCTCAGAGAAAAGATAACGTCTGAGTTATCGGGTTCGGCTGCCCTTTCTCTGATCTGAGCGTGTCTGTATGGTTGTAGACGCTCTTGTCTTGCCCTCAGCTCGGCTGGCAGACTGTTGCTGCTCGTTCTCGCAGAGAACTCGTGCGCCAGTCTGTTAGCCTCTGCTTGGGGGTCGTGATGGGTGCACCTCGGGGCTGAGCGGCTGGTAGCTCGCTTGACCCGTTGCCACAGCTCTGATAGGGTGGTTTGGTGGTCGAAGGACTCACACCATTCCAGCCACTTTTCCTGCCTGACTCTGTTGGCAGTTTCCTTGGCATCCGTGACAGCTTCCCTTAGGAGGGATAAGTTGTCAGGGGTTCTTTGCCTTTGGAATAGTTTTCGGCACATGTTCACCCTGTGGTTGACCTCCCTGATCTCGTCATTGAAGTACCAGGCGTCTTTGTGACTTCTGGACCCAGGCCGAGTTTTGGGTATGGTCTGTGAGGCTGCTTCATTAATGGCGTTTAGCAGGCTAGCTTCGAGCACTTCCACATTTTCGCTTTGTGGGGGATTGTTGCATCTCAGACAGAGGGCCAAGGCGTTTTGAAACGCCTGCCAGTTGGCCTTGTCTGTTTTCCATCTTGGATTCGGTCTTAGGATTTCGGCTGGGCCAGCATCCATGAGGGTAGTTATAGTGCCGTAATGAGTTTAGCTTTGATTCCATTTATTACAATGGATATTCTTGGTGTGACATACTGTCTGTTTCATTTTGCTTCTAAACTCTCCCCTGTGTGCAAGGAATGGCCGGGGTTACCATCCACTGGCGGCGAGGGATTCGAACGCAGGTCAGCAAGATTGCTAGACGAGAACGCTACCGCTGCACCACACAGCACAATGGTCACTTGTGACGGTCTCATCGACACACCAGCCAGTCCTCCCCACCAGAGTCGCAGTGGCCAGGGTGAGGTCTAGGACCCCTCCTCTGACGTGCGTTGGCTCTTGGGTGTTGAGGAGAGCGATCTCAGGGAATGTCTCTAGCACGTCGGCTATGTGATAGCCGGCCGCATCCGGTGCCCGGCAGGGAGCCAGGATGGGGTGGTGTGCATTGAAGTCTCCCCCTATGATCACTCGGTCGTGTGCAGCAGAAGCACAGACCTGGCTGATGTCTAAGCTTCTACAGCGTGGCCGGCTGTACACATTGTACAGTTTGAGGGGCCCCCCGGCCAGGTGAACCTCGACGGCAAGGGATTCAACATCGTCTCCACAGTGCGATGCATCGGCTATTGCGGAGCAGGGGATTGTTGCTCTCACAAGGGTGATCAAGCCTCTCTTGCCAGGTGTTCGTGGCAGTGTGAAGGCATGGTACCCTGAGAAGCGAACAGTGTCCACTGTTAATGTCTCCTGGAGCATGACAATGTCAATGTTCCTTGATCGCACTACTGCTTGGAGAAAAGCGTTCTTTGCAGAGAAGCTATTGATGTTCCACTGTAGGATGCTTAGATGGTGTGTCATGATGTTACTCAGTGATAGTTACATTAGAGACATCGTCGGAGTCTGACAACTCCATTGCGAGGTCCTCGCTGGTTGAGGGCTCCTCGTCTGTTGTCAGGCTATCCTTGGGTCCACTGGGGGGTGGAGAGCCTTTGGTAGCTCTGACTTTGGTTGGTTCGGCTTTTCTCTCAGGCTTTTTCTTGGCTGGCCTTGCTGGCCTTGCCTGGGCAAGGTCAGCGTGATCTGGCTCTGGCTGCACAGATTCAGACTGTTTTGGCTCTGCCTGTGAAGGCATGGCCTGGTTTGGAGTGGGGAGGGGAGTCTCGTCCTGGGGTGAAGGTGAGGCTGGTTTTGCTCTAACCAGCTTTCTTCCCTTCAGGGCTGTGACAGTCTGGGTCATTGCCGTCATGGCGACCGAAACTGCCTTCTCGGTCTCCTCACTCGACCTCCCCAGGGCTGTTGCTACTGCTGTGACAACAGCAGTTAACAGGAGAGTCATATCGTCCTCGTCAAAGAGGAGATGATCATCTGTTGGGGAGGTTTTTGTGGTGCTCTTAGAAACTTTTTTCTTTAGTTTCTTTTTCTGCACCTTTGGCATTGTCGGAAACTCCTTTTTGTTAGAGACATCCGGTGTCGGCTGGGGGGCGGCTTCCTTCCTCTTAGGAGGTCGGGAGGCCTTTTCGCTTTTGTTCCTTCCCCAGACATGGGTGCCCGGTGGGGCAGGAACAAAGTCTGATCGCAACCTCTTGTCGCCTGAGGGCCGCCTTTTTCCTGACAGAGCAAGTCAGGCTCCAGGCATGATGCTTCTTGGCACAGTTGGGACATTTGCCTGTTGTGTCCCTCTTTTCCTCTTTGTATGCCTTGAGGCATACCTCTGTGTTGTGTGCCTTGCTACAGACACCACATTTAGGCTTGGCTGTACAGTTAGCCTGGTGGTGACCGTATTTCTGGCACTTGAAACACCAAAGTGGTTCTGGCACATACGTTCGAAGGTTGTAGGTGCCCCAGTTACCCAGATCAAGGGTAGTGGTTGGGGCACCTTTCATGGTCACCAGGACTTGCCTGGTTGGGGTCTTCCCCTTCGACATTCGGGAAGCCTGCACGACCTGTGGGTGTGAAGCGATCAGCTCCACATCGTACGAGACTGAGAAGCCAAGTAGCACCATCTTGGTTCTCTTTTCCTCGGGACTTATTGGGGAAAGACTCACTTTCCTCCCATCGGTTAGCTCCTTCGTTTCCCGGAGGAAATTCAAGGTAGCTTGATCTTTGGGCATTATGATCAAGCCCTGATCTCGGGCGACCCGGATCGACAACCGGATTTTCCGTTGCAACTCCAATGCTCTGACAAATTGGTAGGCATTGTCGAAGCCTTCGGGTTTAGCTGGCACTTTGAACTGGGCGAAGCGTTTAGGGGGTCCCGACTCTTCATCAGAGTCGGTCTCCGGCCTCGGACGCTTCGGCCCGCCCTTTCGGCTTTCGGGCTTGTTTGTGGAGGCAGCAGCTGATGCGGCTGGTTCAGCTTGCTCTCCCCTCTCAATCGGGGAGGCCGTCTGTGAACTCAGGGGCCTCCCTGGCTTAGCTGCTGGCCTGGAGAGGCCAGCTCGCGAGTCAAGATCTTTGACTATTCGGTGGACAGACCCATTGGCTTCGGTCTTGTCCACCTTAGCAGCAGGGGTGACAGTGTCATCCTGTGCATGGGGCTTTCTTTTGCCACCGGAAGGCACATATGCCTTCATGGTGACTACCGTGGTCTGGGCCTTGCACGGTTCGTCAACTTTAAGTTCAGTCTGTGGGGGGTGTTTGATTATTTTACTTTGAATTGGTAAGAGCTTCATCCTCTCACGCCCCCACCCACCACGGAGTCCAACAAGGGTAAGCTGAGTGTCAGAACCAGTGTCTAACAGCAACAGGAGTGATGAGAGGATATACGCAGCCAATAGCCATTGTGACGGCACTCACGGACCATTGTGAGTGCCAATAGAGGCATGACTGCTTGACCCTAGCCTCCCGGGGGAGACCAGCCGATTGACCGTGACCGGGCCGGGATCAGGCCGCCTGTCTTGCTGGAATAGAGGACCAAAGAGGCGTGTTGCTAACCACAGGGCGTACTCGTTCACGGCATCGCTCAACCTCCAGGACTCCCGTCTCCACAGCGCACAAGGCTGCCACGCACGGCAAACGCATGGGTAGGTGTAAACCCCTGGGGAGAGACCAGAGGGGATGCCCTTCCACCTACGAGACATCATTGTTTGGAGCCCTTTTGCTCAGCCCTCTGAGGCAGCCACCCAAAGGTTGCTACACCGCAGTGAGGGAAGAGGAGTCTTGCACTTTTACCAGGCAGTTCCTTTCATCCCTCTGAAGCAACCACCCAAAGGTTGTTTCACCTCAGTGAGGAAGGAAAGGACCTGTGTCTTTTCAAAGTAGTTCCCCCTTCCCTCTAAAACAGCCACCCAAAGGCTGTTTCACCTCAGTGAGGGAAGGGAGGTTTTGCGTTCTTGTCGGGCACTTCCTTTCGTTCCCCTGAAGCAACCACCCAAAGGTTGTTTCACCTCAGTGAGGAAGGAAAGGACCTGTGTCTTTTCAGAGGGATTCCTCTTTCCCTCTGAGACAGTCATCCAAAGGCTGCCTCACCTCAGTGAGGGAAAGGAGGTTTTGCACTTTTGCCAGCTGGTTCCTTTCATCCCTCAGAAGCAACCACCCAAAGGTTGTTTCACCTCAGTGAGGAAGGAAAGGACCTGTGTCTTTTCAAAGTAGTTCACCCTTCTCTCTAAAACAGCCACCCAAAGGCTGTTTTACCTCAGTGAGGGAAGGGAGGTTTTGCGTTCTTGCCAGGCAGTTCCTTAAAGGCCTGTCACACCTCAACACTCTAGAGAATGTATGGCTAGCGCATGGTAAACATGTTAAACGGTGGCGTACGCTGAACTCTTCGTTTTTCGGCGCGTTGTCGACGTATGCAGAGCGTATAAGACAACGATCGCCTAACGTGCCTTTAACTTATCCCCAGCGTATGCATAACGTACTGGCCACACGCTGGCATACGTCGAGAATTTTGTGCATGCTCAAAAACTTCTCGCTGTCCCTGCGTACGACAACGTACGGCACCGTACGCCACCGTACTTCAACGTACCCTAACGATGGAGCAGCGTACCCATAACTTATTCAAGCGTATGCTGAGCGTGTGCCACCGTTTTCCACACGCCAGCCACACGCTCCCCAAAACGTTAAGGTGTGACAGGCCCTTTACTTTCCTCTGAAGCAACCACCCAAAGGTTGTTTCACCTCAGTGAGGAAGGAAAGGACCTGTGTCTTTTCAAAGTGTTTCCCCCTTCCCTCTGAAGCAGCCATCCAAAGGCTGTTTCACCTCAGTGAGGGAAGGGGGGTTTTGTCCTTTTGCCAGCTGGTTCCTTTCATCCCTCTGAAGCAACCATCCAAAGGTTGTTTCACCTCAGTGAGGGGGGGGGGGGGGCGGTACTCGGAAACCATTCCGGACGTCTAGACGGGAGCGGTCGCCTGTGTGAAGGGCAGGGCCACAAACCGACCGAGAAGCGGGGCGGCACGGGAATGGTTACCCCGGCGGCCCCCGGCCGGCTGCGTGGCGCGAGCCCGCGACCTTTGCCGTGCCCGGGATGTATGGTGGGGTAACAAAAAAACTTAGTACTTTGAAGGGTAGATTATTATTTTTTACAATTTCCTAATATTAATAACAGATAATATAGAAATATATAAGCTTTATGTAAAACTAATAAAATAAAGTGTCATCTTTCTAGAAAAATAATGAAGTACTTTTTATCTTACATAGCTATAGACAAAAAACTGAGGTGTGTATATATAAGTAATACATAATATATAAGTATATATATAGTAATGCATAAAGACCAAGTGAGGTATATACAGAGTGGTTTCTAGACGAATTTTTGGGTCACTCTAACTTCACCTCCCTTGTGCTCATTACATGACACATTCAGTTATAAAATGCAAGTCACGTTTCAGCTTCTCATTTTACTGAAATCCTACTTTCGGAGAGCATCTCATCATGCTAATGACTGCGACATTATTGTCTTTTATTTGCCAGAAAGAAAACTTGCTCTCTGGTCAACAAAATTCCACTGGTTTTCTTAGCAAAACTACGAAGTCGACGGTCTGTGTCAAACAAATCGACGAATTGCCAGGGGGAAAGGCGCCATTTTGATTTTGCTGCGATTGGTCTCGGTCGGCACGATAAACAGGTGTCTTTACGGAAGGGTTTCAATTGCAAGATGCTGGTAAAACTGGGAGCAGATAACGCTTATCTCAGGATCGAGGAATTTGCATTATAAGCCTCTTTCCTTATGGAGATGAAGATGAGCTCACGGCGAGCGGGGTCGGGTAATTACTTTGGGGGGGAAATCTAAAAGTGTTTCTGCAGGAGTGACCAAGTCGAGGGCTTACTTATCTAACAGTGCCTGAGGTGGGGGGCGGCTTTGTGTGAGAAATGAGCTATCAAATTTTTGTGTAGAAAGAGCGGTAAGAAATATGGGCAACCAGTATCATTTTGAGTGAACTAATCATGTTTTCTGGAAAACTCTATGTAAAGCCTGATTTATCGCTGTTCGAGGCAAGCGCGAGGCTCTAGACAGACAGGCTCAGATGACTCGTGTGGGTTTGTATGTTGCGTGCATATATATGCACCTATCAGTCAGTCTCTCTCTCTCTCTCTCTCTCTCTCTCTCTCTCTCTCTCTCTCTCTCTCTCTCTCTCTCTCTCTCTCTCTCTCTCTCTCTCTCTTTCTCTCTCTCTCTCTCTATCTATCTATCTCTCTATATCTCTCTCTTTAACACCAAATTCATTAAATGATTTTAAAAATATGAAATTAATTATTCGTGCAATACAATAATGAGACGTGATCTAACTTGTGTGAGAGAGAGAGAATGAAATATGAGTATTGAAAATAAGTGGAATGGAATGAAAAATCAATAAATAAATTAACACACACCTTCTATTCGGGAGATGATAAAAGAAATCAAAAGTAAGATGAAAACGCTAGCACAGAGGGTCATTCGCCGGGATCGATCCTGGCATCTCCGGGCAGAGGACGGCGACTCTGCCGCTGTGCTGCCGAGGCCGTTGGAGGAAACACTTGGTCTCGGTCGGCACGATAAACAGGTGTCTTTACGGAAGGGTTTCAATTGCAAGATGCTGGTAAAACTGGGAGCAGATAACGCTTATCTCAGGATCGAGGAATTTGCATTATAAGCCTCTTTCCTTATGGAGATGAAGATGAGCTCACGGCGAGCGGGGTCGGGTAATTACTTTGGGGGGGAAATCTAAAAGTGTTTCTGCAGGAGTGACCAAGTCGAGGGCTTACTTATCTAACAGTGCCTGAGGTGGGGGGCGGCTTTGTGTGAGAAATGAGCTATCAAATTTTTGTGTAGAAAGAGCGGTAAGAAATATGGGCAACCAGTATCATTTTGAGTGAACTAATCATGTTTTCTGGAAAACTCTATGTAAAGCCTGATTTATCGCTGTTCGAGGCAAGCGCGAGGCTCTAGACAGACAGGCTCAGATGACTCGTGTGGGTTTGTATGTTGCGTGCATATATATGCACCTATCAGTCAGTCTCTCTCTCTCTCTCTCTCTCTCTCTCTCTCTCTCTCTCTCTCTCTCTCTCTCTCTCTCTCTCTCTCTCTCTCTTTCTCTCTCTCTCTCTCTATCTATCTATCTCTCTATATCTCTCTCTTTAACACCAAATTCATTAAATGATTTTAAAAATATGAAATTAATTATTCGTGCAATACAATAATGAGACGTGATCTAACTTGTGTGAGAGAGAGAGAATGAAATATGAGTATTGAAAATAAGTGGAATGGAATGAAAAATCAATAAATAAATTAACACACACCTTCTATTCGGGAGATGATAAAAGAAATCAAAAGTAAGATGAAAACGCTAGCACAGAGGGTCATTCGCCGGGATCGATCCTGGCATCTCCGGGCAGAGGACGGCGACTCTGCCGCTGTGCTGCCGAGGCCGTTGGAGGAAACACTTGGTCTCGGTCGGCACGATAAACAGGTGTCTTTACGGAAGGGTTTCAATTGCAAGATGCTGGTAAAACTGGGAGCAGATAACGCTTATCTCAGGATCGAGGAATTTGCATTATAAGCCTCTTTCCTTATGGAGATGAAGATGAGCTCACGGCGAGCGGGGTCGGGTAATTACTTTGGGGGGGAAATCTAAAAGTGTTTCTGCAGGAGTGACCAAGTCGAGGGCTTACTTATCTAACAGTGCCTGAGGTGGGGGGCGGCTTTGTGTGAGAAATGAGCTATCAAATTTTTGTGTAGAAAGAGCGGTAAGAAATATGGGCAACCAGTATCATTTTGAGTGAACTAATCATGTTTTCTGGAAAACTCTATGTAAAGCCTGATTTATCGCTGTTCGAGGCAAGCGCGAGGCTCTAGACAGACAGGCTCAGATGACTCGTGTGGGTTTGTATGTTGCGTGCATATATATGCACCTATCAGTCAGTCTCTCTCTCTCTCTCTCTCTCTCTCTCTCTCTCTCTCTCTCTCTCTCTCTCTCTCTCTCTCTCTTTCTCTCTCTCTCTCTCTATCTATCTATCTCTCTATATCTCTCTCTTTAACACCAAATTCATTAAATGATTTTAAAAATATGAAATTAATTATTCGTGCAATACAATAATGAGACGTGATCTAACTTGTGTGAGAGAGAGAGAATGAAATATGAGTATTGAAAATAAGTGGAATGGAATGAAAAATCAATAAATAAATTAACACACACCTTCTATTCGGGAGATGATAAAAGAAATCAAAAGTAAGATGAAAACGCTAGCACAGAGGGTCATTCGCCGGGATCGATCCTGGCATCTCCGGGCAGAGGACGGCGACTCTGCCGCTGTGCAGCCGTGAGACTATGTGAAGAGAGATGAAAGAGTATGAAAAAGATGGATGAAACAATAAATAATTAAAACTCTATCGAGAATAAAATCAATAGATAAACCAGCACAAGGCATCGCCGATCATCCGATCTCCGCAAGGACGCACTCGCTGCTGCCGGCGTGAGAACACTTGTCTCGTCGGCACAAACGTCTTACGAAGGTTCATTGCAAATCTGTAATGGACAATAACGCTATCTCAATCGAGATTGCATAAAGCCTTCCTGAAGATGACCACCGAGCGGTCGGTATTGGGGAAATCAAAAGTGTTTGCAGGGCCAGTCAGCTTATTACTAACTGCTAGGGGGCGGCTTTAGAATACTATCAAATTTGTGTAGAAAGGCGGTAAGAATAGCAACAATCATTGATAACAACATTTCTGAAAACTATAAGCCTTATCGCTGTCGGAACGCGAGGCTAGACACAGCTCAATACTTGTGGTTGTATGTCGTGCATATATATGCACCTATCATCAGCCGCTGTGCTGCCGAGGCCGTTGGAGGAAACACACTTTCGTTTTACTTGTCTCTCCCCTCATATCCCCCTCTCACTCACTCACAGACATACATGTGCGTGTTCATTCGTTTGCGTGTGTGGGAGGGTATTTGTATGCTTTTTTTTTTTTTTTATGTATAGGAACAAAAATATATTTTATATAAGCTTTTCCCATCGAAGGCATTACTAATATACAATGAAAATTCTGAATTGAAATACGATGTATAAGGATAATTATCTTATACATCTTGTGTTTACATACTTATATCTAGCTTATCTACTTAGAACGTGCTGACTCAATATATCTGCAAATAATTCCTCTCCATAATGGATAACCGCATTTCCTTACAGACAAATGCAATCACAAAACATTCCTTTTGAAGGAATGGCTTCACAAATACGCAGTTTAGGAATTATTCGATTTCTCTGAGTAGAATAAATGCTTCTTGTACCTAATTTAAACTCAGTTCTAAATCTACTTTCTAAGGTCAACCAGCGAACGACCAAATGCAGATGGAAAAAGAAGCAGAAAAAGTGGAGAATGATAAGCACTAAGATCAACAAACGAACAAACAAAGCACAGATGAAAAAAAGGAATGAAAAAGGGCGAATGATAAACACTTCGTTCGTTGGTTGTCTGCCGCGAGGCAGGTTCAGCACCACACACGCCAACCATCTCGATCTTCAGCCCTACACTTGATCTCCCCATATGTTTCTGTTCTGCCGTTTTCTTTCTTACGCCAGTGATCGAATACTGTCATTCTTTTCCTTCCTCTGCACTTTTTGCCGTCTCACCTCCCTTCGATGACATCTCTTAGCCGTCACTGGTGTCTCATAACGTGACCAATCCACTTCTTCTCCCCCCCAATCCCTTGCCCGTTGTTGTCGTGGGGGGGGGTTAGGAGGCGGAGACTGGGACCCAATGCTGGGGAACTCCCCAACCTTGGGACTCAGCCCTCGACTCAACAAATTTTGCATGATCTTTTTTTCCCCCTCCTACTTTTTCCTTTCTGTCCCTTCACCAACCCCTTCTACTATCCACTTCCTAAGGTGTGAGAGCCGTGCTGAAAGGATGAAAGGATGACTTTGTGCCAGTCCTGAACGGCCTGAGGGAGCCATGGGCACGGTATTCCTCTGCTTTAGTTGTCTAGCCCTTACCCCTCAAGCGACCCTGAGGGGTGGACCGTTTCTCTCCCCAACATGCTCCAGGCTTATTATGGCCAACAATGAATAACCATTAACCATTAACCATTAACCATACCATTATTCGAGGCAATGAGGCTTGCCTCTTCATCAAATAGCTCCACCAATTCAAACTCGCCCGATTCCCTGACCCCAGGCTCTCCTTTGACCACGGCTCTAAACACTACAACTAATACCCCCTCCTCAATGCCGACTAGTACAGTATCCACCCTAATCAACACCCCAGGAGACATTTCTACTCCCAAGATGCTCAACTTCAACAACTATACCCCCACAACCTTCTTCATCAACTACCCCATCCTCCCTTATTACTACCTTACAACCTTATTGTCCACCTCCCCATAACACTACCTCCCTCAACACTACTCCCTCTTCCACACGCCCCCGTCCTTCTACTACCCCCATCTTTACAAAATTCTTAAATAATCTATTTAGCCCAGCCAAATGGGACCGATTTTTCGTGATCCCTCCCACAACTTCTCACACTTTCTGCTTTGACAACCTGTTTTCATTCCTCAAATACATATACATCCTTCACTTGATCTAACCCCTATACATTACCTTACCCAACCTTAACCCATTTACTCGTCAATTCCTTTGCCCAGCTTTGACAACTAATCACTAACTCAACCACCCTTCACTACCATTTACTATAGTGCTACATGACCTTAGATGTCTAGCACATTTATTTTGCTTTTAACCATTAACCATTAACCACTTCTTCTGCCGGTTATAGATGATCGAGATCAATGTTCTTTTCTCTCCAATCCAAAGCAATACTTCCACATTGGTCACTCTTTCTGTCCAACTTATCTTCCAAAACCACATCTCTGCACTTTCCAATCTCCTGATATCTTCCGTTTTCAGTGTCCACGACTCTGGCCCGTATAATAGCACGCTCCACACAAAGGTTTTAATCACCCTCTTTTTCAGCCGTATATTGAACTTCTTCGTTAGCAGTTCTCTTCTCGAGGTAATAAAGGCAACCTTTGCTAGCGCCACCCGTGATCTTATTTCAGTACTGCAATAGCCGTTGCTTGTCAAAATACTCCCTAGGTATTTGAAGCTTTTAACTTGTGCCAGTTTTTTACCATTCAGTTTGATCGTGACATCACCTTCGCCGTTTCTGTTGATCCTCATCACCTTCGTTTTCTTTATGTTAACTCATTCCAAAATCCTCAACAACTGCGTTCAGACTATCCATTATTTCTTGAAACCCCTTCTCTGAATCTGCTACCATAGCCTGGTCATCCGCAAATCTCACTGCTTTTACCAGTTGACCGCCAACCTTCACTCCCTCTTCGCAATTCTCGAGTGATGTTCTGACCATTACTTCAGCAAAAACATTGAAAAGAGAGGGTGACATCAAGCAACCCTGACGCATCCCTCTACCAATCACTGCTGGGTCCGTCTCTCCGTCTTTTGTCCTTACTGTTGCTGTTTGTTGCATGTATAATTCGTTGATCAATCTTCTATTCCTCCAATCCACCCCGATACTTTTGAGAATTTCCATTAGTTTCTCCCAATTGACCCTATCGAAAGCTTTCTCAAAGTCTACGAACGATACTTCACCGCTATCGCTTCTCTTGTTCCACGTCCTTTTATAAAACCAAATTGATCTTGTCCAATTGCGTCTGTTTTTTTGTTCTCCGATCTTCTTGGCAGAATCTTGAGCATAATCTGGAATGCATGCGATATTAAGCTAACCGTCCTGTGGTCCTCACATTTCTTAGCAGCTGTTTTTTTCTCTAACGGTACCATCACGCTTTTACAAAAGTCCTCCGGCTATTTACCTTCTAAATACATCTGCTGACACAGTATCACTATCTCATTCAATGCAGTGCCCTTTAATGGTTTAATATTGCCGCCGGTATATTGTCTGTTCCTTCTGCCTTTCCTGTTTTTAGCTCTTCAATTGCTTTTAGTACTTCCGCTCTTATGATGTCTGGTCCGATTCCGTACTT
The DNA here is from genome assembly GCF_019202785.1 of Penaeus chinensis. Classification (NCBI taxonomy): domain Eukaryota; kingdom Metazoa; phylum Arthropoda; class Malacostraca; order Decapoda; family Penaeidae; genus Penaeus; species Penaeus chinensis. The sequence continues at coordinate 14,816,405 of NC_061838.1, read as the reverse complement.
ATCAACTTCTCATTCTTCTTCTACAAACAATTCTGCTGGTCTTTCATCCTTTCATCAGCATTTCTATTCATTCCTATATACCTATATACCTATATACCTATATACCTATATACCTATATACCTATATACCTATATACCTATATACCTATATACCTATATACCTATATACCTATATACCTATATACCTATATATATGCCTATATACCTATATACCTATATACCTATATACCTATATACCTATATACCTATATACCTATATACCTATATACCTATATACCTATATACCTATATACCTATATACCTATATACCTATATATATGCCTATATACCTATATACCTATATACCTATATACCTATATATATGCCTATATACCTATATATATGCCTATATACATATATACATATATAAATGCGTATATATACATATATGTATATATATATATATTTATATATATAAATATATATTGCATATATAAATATATTATCTGAATTTAAAAATGTGAAATATTCATATAAAATTCATAATGGTATAGAAATATATATATATGTGTAAATGTAATATCGTATCTAAATAATATGTTATATAAATAAGTATTCGAAAATATTTATAAATTAAATATAGAAATGTTTAAATATAATAAATGTATTAATCTATATAATATCATATATATGAATGAAAATCTATATATATGAATAAAGGATAAATATTTATACATATATATCAATACATGTATAAATAATTATATATATAGAGAACAAAATGGTAATAAATCTTTATAGATGTGAATAAAGGTAATTATTATATATGTGCTAATAAATGGTATAATCTATACATATTGAAATGAAATGTATAGCTTATATATAACTAATGGAGTAAATGTATAAAGCTGTAAATCGAGGCATAAATTTATGGATTTATTTACATAAAATAATGTAAATATGTAATATAAATATAGATATACACACACACAAATATAGATATATATATTATATATATAAATGTATGTGTATTGGGGTTATTAATGTATATTTAATTTTAAGTGTTATTATTACCATTCGTGTTATAATCATGCTTTCATGTTAATGTTTTCGTTATTACTATTTTATTGCATCGACATTGTTGTTACTATTGTTACTAATATTATCTTTGTACTGACTATATCATATCATTATCTGTAATTGTTATTATCATTATCATTATCTTGTTATCAGTATCATCTATATTTTTGTTATTGTTGCTGGAGTTATCAATAATCATGATTGGTAAATGATACAATCATCCCGTAATAAATTTTATTATCTCTGTCTTAATATTACCCCTAGAAAGATTTTTTTTTTTTTTCCCTCGCCCTCACTCCCCCCCCCTCACTCATCCCTCACTCCCTCCCTCCCTCCCTCTCCCTCTCGCTCCCTCCACTCCGCTCTCCCTCTCACTCTCCACCTCTCCCTGGCCCCCCCCTCCCAAAAAAAACGCATGCAAGTAAACACAAGTACACACAACACATCCTAAATCAAGCAAAAGCGACAACAACTTGGCTATTTTTCTTTCGCTGTGTCTGTCAAAGATTTTTCGGCAAGTAACATTGACACGTCAGAACAGTATTTGAAGAAACATGATAGATGCATAGAGCAGTAAATACATGCAGTTAGCATATCATTTGTACTGAGGCAAAAATATTATTTTTGGTGTATGTGTGAGCGGCGCATGTGTTTATGTATATACATGTATATATATATATAAATATATATATGTATATATATATTATATATATTATTTTTTTTATTACTGCTTTATAATGATTATTTTTATTCTTATTGGTATAAGTTTTTAAAAAAATTATATAACTAATAATTACATAAATAATTCAATTAAATCATTACAATAATCATAAAAAAAAGGAGAATAATGAGAATATTGATAAAATTGTTATTTTAATAAAAAAAAATATAACGCAAAAAAATTGTAATATTATTACTTTCTATTATTGCATCAACACTATTATCTCACTATTATTACCATTATTATTTTTAAATTACATTATTACAGAAAAAATTAACTTATAATAAAAATTAAATAATGATTATAATATCGTTATTAATATTATTAGTGTTATTATAATCATCATCATCTGTATGATCATTGAATTCAAAAATAACACCGTAATAATTTACAATTAATAACGAGAATATACATATGATAATTATTATAAAAATTCGTTATTATTGTTATTATTGATGTTATTAATCATTATTGAAGTTGGTATTATTGGTATAATTGCAAAAAAAAAAAAAAACAAAAAAAAAAAAAAAGAAAAAAGTCGAAAACGGTAAAATAAAGCTTTTTCAGAGTTTACTCCAAAATAGTTTTTTTCGAATTTCAATAATGATAACGTCCATCAATAACAGAAAAAAAAGAAAAAAAAAAAAAAATGGCAGTAATTACAATAATAACGAGAATGATAAATAATGATAATTATTATAAAATCGTTATTATTGTTATTATTGATGTTATTAATCATTATTGAAGTTGGTATTATTGGTATAATTGCAAAAAAAAAAAAAAGTAAAAAAAAAAAAAAAAAATAGAAAAAAGAGAGAGAGAAAGAGAAAGTGAAAGGATACGATATAAAGACGGAAAATAAAAAGAGAGTAATAACAAGAGCTAAAAGAACATGAAACTAGAGGGTTTGTACAGGGAAGAGTAAAACCAGTTAAAAAGTAAGATGAAAACGCTAGCACAGAGGGTCATTTGCCGGGATCGATCCTGGCATCTCCGGGCACAGGGCGGCGACTCTGGAGATGTTCTTGCGCTCGTGTGTTTTATATGTGTTCTTGTGTTTTATTTTTCTAAGTCATTTTAGGGCTTTATGTTCGCGTTCATTTTAGTGTTTTATGTTGCACTCTTATCTTTGCTTTGATAAATGGAAAGTATGAGCAGTTTTTAAAACATACCCTCGCAAATATTGTGAACTGAAAGAATAAGACCGTAGGGGTTGTAAGTGAACTGTAGACGAAGTTATCAGTGGACAGGAAACAGTACCACACCCCTGCGTTTAGGAAGTCATCCTCGGTTAAGGCCCGCCTATCGAACTCTCGCACGCTACACTTGCATGCCTTCCCTCTCTCTCTCACACACACATTCACTGCCTTTCCGTTCCTCACACTCTTCCCCTACACTATCATTATCTCACAACACTGACACATCCCGTTCCCATATGGCAACTAAATGGGCGATGGCAGCGAGAACTCTTCTTGATCTTTGCGAGAGATTATCCAACAGTACCGATTGCCAGAAGTGGCGATGCCCAGCCCAGCCACACCCCACCCAGTGCCACGTGACGTCACCAGCCCACAGGAATTCCCGCAACTGCCAGGGGGATTTCCCATCCCAGGAAACAGTGCCACAGGAGTGACCAGTGATGAACAAAACAAGGAAGTGGTTGAGGAAATAAGAAGCTTCAGGCAAGAGCTGCTCAAATGATGAAAATGGTTATGGAAATAAAAAGTGATCGGGTAAAAGACGGAAAATATATTTTCTAATGATGTTGGTGATGTTGAAAAGACGAATGAGGTCTCTGATATTGTTAAAACGCAAGATACCATCGAGGATTTGGCTGAAAACGGTGACGACAATGACAGTGAAGATAACGCCGACGAAGATATGCAGGAAACGGACGAATTGAGGGACATCACTTAGAAAATAATATCAGGTACGGATTATACGTATTATATTAGTATGAGGAAAGCGCGTGGAATCGGTTTAAACAAACAAGATGCAGCACAGTTATGTAATTCTATAAAACAAAAATATGCAGGCTAAAGGGCTTCATCAAACACAAATCTGACCAATCAACTGATCATAGGGTGTGATGGGGGACAAGAAAACAATTACTTTTCCTTCATGGAATATCCGTGGTGTCAACCGTAGAATTAATGACTTGCTTTACTGTATTCAAAACAATAATGTTGACGTTAACAGTTTACTAGAGCCCTTCACATTAGTCACTAAAATAAAAACCGCCCCTAGAATTAGAGGGTACCACTCCTATACGAACACAGGAATGACAGGCCTATTGACTTATGTCAGTGACACCATACCACATAAGCTGGTGCAGAAGTCTGGTGAAAATAATATGCAATATCAGCATTTACATATTCGAACAGCCTCTGGGGTTTTCTCTCTGTACAATGTATACGCAAGGTGTAGAAAGTTTCACACTGATTCACTGCCCAACTTTCAGAATCACGGCATAATATGCATGGGGGATTTTAATGCTAGACATTATATATTAGGAGACAGCTAATGCAATGAAAATGGCGAAGAGTTCCGAAAGTTTGTGAACAATAGATCTATGACCGTATATGATACAGACAGGGAAATTCACGTGGCGGGGGGCAGGCTAGATTATGTAATAGGAGGGGATCTTGTGCATGGAACATCAGAAGCATACTTGCAACAGAGCTAATCAGTGACCTCTTTGTAATAGGAGCGAGATACGCTGTTCACAATAGTATATCTGCAAAAACAAATAGGCTTTGTCTGAGGTCTGGAAAAAAAATAATTGACTCTCAGGCAAACGAACTAACACTCCGCAGTTCCATAGTCCTCTTGCACAAGCAGACATGCTCCTTAGTCAATGGGCTGGAGCGTCCAAATTTAGCTCACTTCCCACAAATATTCAGAACCACCTTCGTCAGTCTAAAATTGCACGTAACTTTGCCATTGAGATTGGATGTTCTGAGACCGACCCTTCAGACTTTGCTGAGATTACTGAGTGGGAGCTGAACAATGCACTGTTCAAAGGAAAAGCGTCTGCACCAGGTGAAGATGGAATTACCTATAGTGTGCTCCGCCTTATAGCTCAGGTACCTGGTAATCCCCTTTTGCACCTGTGCAGGTTAAGTTTGTCACAAGGTATTCTGCCTGGCCTCTGGACGCGCAGTCTAATCATCCCTATACCGAAACCAAACACTGATAAATACCGCCCAATCTCACAAACCTCATGTGTATGCAAAGTTCTAGAAAGGATAATTTTGAACAGACTCAGGTACAGGTTGCAAGGTAAATTATCCCACAGACTGTACGGATTTCTATCAGGACGTAGCACACAACATTGCTTTGCAGAGTACTAATTAAACTCTAATCCAGGGAAGCACACTGTTTTTTTTTTTTTTTTTTTTTTTTACCTTAAGTCAACTTTTGACATTGCAAACAGAGATATTATCCTAGAACAATTAGTAAGCTTTGGCATCCGGCGTAAATTATTGAGTTGGATTAGAATGTATCTTTCGAACAGATCTGCAAGTGTCTTGTTCAGGGGAGTGAGAAGTTCCACTTCACAATCTTTTGAACTTGGGATGCCACAATGAGGAGTTCTCCGCCCTCTGTTGTTCAATGTCCCCATGCACAAGCTGGTGGCAGATATTCCACTTGGGGATGGTGAATCCATTATATGCTATGCTGATGACATATGTGTCAAAACATCATCACAAGAGAGGATGCAAATAATTCTCGACAAACTCACAACTAGGGCTCATGAGTGTGGATTAGTCATCTCCGCTGAGAAAACAATGGCTCTCAATCCATGTATCATGCCCCTACCCACTTTTCGCATAGGTGACCAAGAGCTTGACATGTGTCATAAATATAAATATCTCGGGGCGAACATAAATGATGCAGACCTGATCCTTTCCCTGAAAAAGAGACTCTGGGAGAGACTGAAACCGTTGAAAGTTCTTGTTGGAAGAGAACATGGCATCAATGTTAAGCTCGCTTAACTGTTTTACTTGGCTTTTATAAGATCAGTTGTAGACTACCATGCACTGCACTTGTTGCAGGGTTAGGAATCAGAAATAAATAGCTTGGATGTAGTGCAAAATAAAGCCATGAGGATTATCCTCGGTGCCCCGAGAACAGCAAGGATAGTAAACATGAGGTCAGAACTTAACCTACCATCCATCTCTGATAGAATAATATTTATTTCCACTATATTTGGGGTCAAAGCTCGAAGGGAACCTTTGTATCTTTCAGACTTCCAAAAACAAATGCAGCATAAAATCACGCAAGCGGACGTGACTAATCACACACACGCGCGCCCTCTAATACACAAAATCTCCATGAACATTGCAAAGCTCAATGTCCCAATTAGTAAAATACCACAGGGTCGATTCATTCCACCATGGAAAAATTCAAAATTGATCGTGCACCTTCCGTGTCTACAACAACAAAATTGTGTACATAACTGCGTGTTACAACAAATTGCATTAGCAACGGTAAAGGAACACACAGAGTCTATGGGCGATGAAGTTTACGAGTGTTACGTTTACGGATCCGTACAGTCTGGATACAAAGCTGGTTGTGCTTGTACTGTATACAAAAATGGCTTACTACAACATCAAGTTAATAGGAGAGTGCAAAATTGGGCCAGCACTACATAAACGGAGCTGGCAGGTAAACTTGCAACGGAATTCTTTGTCTCGGGGCTCTGGATTAGTTTTCTGTGACTCTCAGAATGCTCTTCGGACACTAAATTCTTTCAAAGCAGGTGGCGACGAAGAAATTGTGAGTTGCATTAAGCGTAACGTAACTTGTGCAACAGAGCGCAATTTCAACATTCAATTTGTATTGATACCATCTCATGTTAGCATAAGCAAGCACGACCACGTAGACAAATTGGCGAAGGAAGCCGGCAGCAAAGATACTGTGAACATAGATCTTGCTAGAGTTGCACATATATTGAAAAGTTTTCATAAGGAAGAACTAGTAGATCTGACGAACACTCAAAGGCCTGAAAGCTATACCATAAGGCACTACGATCAGTATAGAGATAGCAAGCCCTCCTATGGGTGCACCGAAGTCGAACCAGGCATTGTGACGTGATTATTGCCAGAATACGTTTAGGTTACAGAATGTATTGGCAACTGCACGGTGCAAGAAGTGCAGATGAATCTAAATGTAGACTGTGTAATAAAGAAAACAAGCGAACACTTGAGCATTATATCTCGGAATGTCATGTGATACAGCCTTTCAGACCTCCTAACATGAGGTATAAAGAACTATGGGAATATTTCATTTTATCTGATACATTGGAAGATATACTCGTATTATATCCTAAATTTATTATGTAAAACTGCCGTAAACAAAAACACAGTGTTATGTAAACACAGTGGCAAAAGCATAACAACGTATTTTTGTGTATGATGTATGACATGTTTCTATATTACCATGTACAATTACAGTAGTCACAGACTACTGTACTGTGTTAGATGTATGTAAAACTGTAATCTTGATTGCCCACGACTGAGCAAATAGCCAGGGTGGTAAATAAACTTACTTAACTTATCTTAAACACTTTGAACAGTTCCTTAAGAGCATTAACAATAACATTTCAATGTCTGAGGTCTAGAAAAAAAATTTATAATAATCGACTCTTTACAAAAGGAAATGAGGTCACCGATTGTTCCCTTTTGCAGGTAAAAATTTTGCAAGGAACAATCGGTGATCTCACTCCCTTTGCAAGAAGCAATCAGTGACCTCACTTCCTTTTGCAGGGAACAAATGGTGACCTCATTCCCTTTTGCAAGTAACAGTCGGTGACCTCACTTATTTTGCAAGGATCAATCGGTGATCTTACTCCCTTTGAAAGAAGCAATTGGTGACCTCACTTCCTTTTGCAAGGAACAGTCGGTACCTCATTCCCTCTCAAGAAGCAATCGGTGACCTCACTCCCTTTTGTAACAATCGATGAGGTCATCGATTCTTACATGCAAAAGGAAGTGAGGACACAGAGTGTTTGTTGCAAAGGGGGTGAGGTCACCGATTGTTCGTTGCAAAAAGAATAAGGGAGTGCAAGTAACAATCGGTGACCTCACTTCTTTTGCAACTAACAATCGGTGACCACACTCTCTGTGCTAGGAAAATCGGGGCCCGTATATATGTATATATGCAGTATGCAATATCACGTCGTCTCACTCCAGGAGGTATAAAACAATGCTAAATATCTCGCCCCCCCCCCCTTCTCCCACAGACTTACGAATATTACCATGTCTGGAAACTGACGAACTCGAGGTGGCAACACACTCCAGTCGGAGCCACGGCGTGGCGTCGTTTTGCCCTGTATATTCCTTAAAGAGACTGGGAGAGACTACTTTACATTGCCATGCGCTCTATTGCATCTCCCCTCATACTGCAACATGCACTTCGGTCGCCTTCCCTTCGCCGAAGCCGAGGGCACGAGCGTTTTATCCCGCGAGTGAGGAGGATGCTCGGAAACAGTGTTGCCACGGACGGCTCCTGTATAACATTAGTTTGTTAATTAATAAATGTCTATTTCATTTGCATTTCCTAACACCACTCTCTCTTCTAGAATAAGAAACCACGAAATGGAATTGAATTCCTTTGATATTTATATTCTAAGAGCATTTATTAGTTCACAGACCGTTATCAAAGAGAGGTTGAACAAACGACTTTGCCAAATCGCCACCAGGGAAGCTCCATTACTGGATGAGAGATAACAGGCGTGAATATCATGAACCTTTTTTTTTTAAATATGTTCATAGATTAATTTTGTTCAAAATTTGATATATGTATGTTTCTACATGGCAGTGCCATATTCGCCATATTTGATGTTCAAATTATCAGAATATCTATATTCATTATAGGCCTACTACGATTTTGCGTTCAGATAATGTTCTGTAAATAAGAAAATGATGTAGCATGTTTTCTGGTTACTTTAAGTGAGGCAGATAAAAAGAAGTAGCCACTTCATTAGTTGGGTTTCCGTTGGCCAAAAGGGCGCGCTTTCCGTTGACTAACCTGGAAATCATTTCCGATTAGTTATTTCTTCTTTTTTTTTTTCATATTCCTCATTATCTTTCCTCTCGTTTTTGAATGCTGTTGCATCTGCTTTGCTGCTTTCTCAAAACTGCACGCGTTTTTATTTCGTGTTTCCTTCTCCTTTGCACGATCCGTTGTTAACTATCGAACGACGCGACCGCTTGTTTCCTTGACTGCCTCCCACGCGGCGGAACGCGCCCGCCGCCGCCCCAGTTCCCCCCGGGGCCTCGGAGGAAACAGACCCTCGTGCTTCTGTCGTCAGGGTGACGTGGTAAGAGTTTTTTTTAAATCTGGTCTTGTTACCTTTGTGTCGCTGTTATCATCCTAGATCATTCCTGTGTTATTAATGAAAGCGTTTCTTTCTTTTTCGTAGGCCGGGCGGCCTGTTGCTGGCTCCGCGGCGGTCGCACAGCTCGGCGAGAGCCTCCCTTGCAACTACAGGGAGGGACCTTCGGTGTCCAAGCAAGACTACGGCGGGGCAGCTCACCTGTACCTCCACACTGACGGTATGTGTGACATTTTCTGTAACTTTGCTGTGTCACTTGACACGTAGTACTAGCTAAGGGGGGGGGGGGGTTGTACATGAGGCCTCCCCCCTTCTAGGGAATAAATAGACGGTAGTGAAGGTTAGGTTTGGAGTTCTGGGTTCGCCTGATGCCACACTGTTTACTTACGTGTGACTAAAGTGTTATACTTTAATTGCATTGTTAGAAACTTGACTAGGCGTTTCTGAAAATGGACATTTTTGGTAATTCTGCCCATTTCGTCCGTCGGGCTGACTCGTATTTTGGAAAAGGTGAATTTTTAAGGTTTCATAAATACCTTTGTTCGATTTCTCCAGGTTCCTATTGCTACCCCCCTCCTTCAGCCACCCCCCCCCCACTCATCCCCCAAGATCGTTGTTTATAGGAAATCTATTTAAAAAAATCAGATTTCCCTTTACTTAGCGTCTCTCTCGGTATCAAATACCAAGCTCTCAAATCCAAGCAAGTCCTCAATCAGAAATCATTCTCTGAAAGAAAATCGTCCTTTTCCTTATAATAAATATGACCTGAATTAATAGCTTTCCTCCAAAAACGTGAATTTTAAAATAGTGTCCCCATAATTTATTCGAGTTTTCTCTTCCAATTTTGAATAGGTCGTTGCGTTTTCCTCCACCTTCGTCGTGGTCGTCGTCGTCGTCGTGGTCGTCGTCCTCATCCTCCTCGCCCTCGCCCTCGCCCTCGCCCTCGCCCTCGCCCTCGCCCTCGCCCTCGCCCTCGCCCTCGCCCTCGCCCTCGCCCTCGCCCTCGCCCTCGCCCTCGTCCTCGTCCTCGTCCTCCTCGTCTTCGTCTTCGTCCAGCTCCAAACGCCCAGACGCTCTGCTCCCTCCGTGAGCTTCAGACGGTGAATGTAGCTGCCTAGATTTTCCTTTGTCTTTAGAAGTTTTCATGGTTAGTATCTGTTGTTCTTTCACGCGTGTGTGTTTATGTGTACATGTGTGTGTACGCACGTGTGTGTATGTGTATGAGCGCGCATATGTGTATATATAATTTATATGCATATGTGTATATATATTATAAATGTATATTGTATATAAATGCATATATCTATATATTCAACTATATAGGTATGTATATTCAACTATATATTTATAAAATGTATATGTGTATATATATGTATGTGTATATATATGTATGTATATGCACATGTATATGATATTCGATATATTTACGTTTATATATACATTTTTATATACATATATAAGTTCATTCATGTTCGTGCCATCACCGATGTGGCGTTTGACGAACTACTTGACTGATGGGCTTCAAACAGCGAATGTGACTCCCTAGAATTGTCAATTTTCCTTGTAAAATACCATTGTTACCACCTTAAGTTTCCCCTTGTGTTTTTTGTCTGTTCTCATAAGAATATAGCTTACATATTGTGTTTGTTGTCTTTGATGAAAATTACGATTCTTCTTAATTTACATTGTACTCCATTGGTCACCGATTGCAAGTATCAAAAGGCGGCCTCACTCACTTTTGCTAGAAACAATCGATAACCAAACTCCCTTTGCAAGCAACAATCTGTGACCCAACTCCCTTTGTAAGAAACAGTCGGTGATCCAACTCCCTTTGCAAGAAACAGTCGGTGACCTAACTCCCTTTGAAAACAACTATCTGTTAGCCAACTCCCTTTGCAAGAAGCCTTCTGTGAGCCAACTCCCTTTGCAAGAATCAATCTGTGAGCCAGCTCCCTTTGCAAGAAGCCATCTGTGAGCCAGCTCCCTTTGCAAGAAGCCATCTGTGACCCAACACCCTTTGCAAGAATCAATCTGTGAGCCAACTCCCTTTGCAAGAAACAAGCGGTGACTTCCCTCCCTTTTGCAAGACACAAGCGGTGATTTCCCTCCCGTTTGCAAGTAACAAGCGGTGACTTCCCTCCGTTTTGCAAGAAACAAGCAGTGACTTCTCCCTCCCTTTTGCAAGAGAAATCGGTGATCCTCAGACGGTGGATGTGGCTGCCTAGTTTCCTTGGTTTTTAGATGTTTATCGTTATCATCTTGTGGTCTTATGATAGTTCATTCAGTAGCACCTGTAGATCTCCACATATATTTTGATTTGTCAATATGCAATGTTAGGTAATCATTTGGAACTTTTTGACCTTGCAGCTTTTTGCACTGATGCTTGGATTTTGATCGCGCAACAATACGCCTTTTATACCAAATTTCCTATTACTGTTATCACTTTAATTATTTTTTTTATAATATTTATCTCTTGTGATAAGCACCTGGTTAGACTTAATGAAAAATAAGAATGTCCTTAATTTACATAACATTCCATTGTAACATTCCATGTTACAATGGAATACAAATATATAAATATGTATATATGTATATTTATATCTATATCTATGCATATATGTATAAATGTATATATGTATATTTATATCTATATATATGCATATATGTATATATAATTATGCATATATATAATATATATATATATATATCATATATGCTATATATATTAAATATGTATTATATATTTTATATATAATATATTTTATATATATTATATATTATATATATTATATATCATATATATATTATATATATTATATATATTATATTTTTTATATTTTTTATATATATATATTATATATATTATATTTTTTATATAGATATTATATATATTATATATATTATATATATTATATATATGTTGTATATATTATATATATTATATATATTATATATATTATATATATTATATCATATATATAATATATATATTATATATATTATATCATATATATAATATATATAGTATGCGTGTGTATTGTATGTATATATATATCGTATGTGTGTATACATATGTATTTGAATTGGCGTATAAGCATATATATGTATATGAATTGGCGTATAAGCATATATATGTATATATATACGCGTATGCATATATGTATATACATGTATATGAGTAAAGATATGTATATATATTGTATATATACACACATATATATCTGTGTATATATGCGTATGCGTATATATGTATATACATATGCGTATACATATATGTATATATACATATGCGTATATATATGTATATATACATAAATATATACATATGCGTATATTTATGTATACATAAATATATACATATGCGTATATATATAAGTACACATATGTATATATATACGCATATATTTATCATAATATGCGTATATATGTGTGCGTTTATATAAATATATATTTATATGCGTATATGTCATATATGCATATATAAATAATTATAACACACTGGCAACTTTAGATTGTCAAAATATGTTTTATCTGTATACAAAGTTACGTATTTTAAATGTACTATTTTGACCTGGCAGCTTTTTGCACTGATGACGCTTGGGTTTTGATCTCGCAATACTGCGCCTTTTATACCAAATTTCCTGTTAAAATACCATTGTTACTACTTTGATGTTTTTTTAAAATTTTTTTATGATGTTTTTCTCTTGTGAACTGCATTTGGGTTAGATATACATATATACATATATATATATATTTATATATATATGGGTTTATATATACATGCATATATTTATATATATTAATATGCGTATATATGTTTATGTATATGCTTATATACATTATATATAAACATGAATGTATATATATGCCTATATACATATATACCTATATATATGCCTATATACCTATATACCTATATATATGCCTATATACCTATATATATATTTAGATAGGTATATGTGTATATATACATATATGTATACTTGTATTTATGCAAATGCGTATATAATGGTGTATATATATGCATACATATTTATGTGTGTACATATATGTTTACATATACGTATATGTATGTATATCCGTATATATGTCTATATGTATGTGTGTATATATATGTATATGTGTGTATATGTATGCATGCATATGCGTATATATGTATGTGAATATATATGTATATATATGCATGTGTATATATACACTATATATATATGTATACGCATATATATATATATATATAAATGCGTATATATACATATATACATATATAAATGCGTATATATACATATTTATAAGCATATATATGTATTTATACACGTGTATGTATGTATGTACATATATATATATATGTATATACACTTATATATGACTGTGTGCTTATATGTAAGCGTATATATGTGTGCATATATATATACATATATTATGCCTATATATACATGTACATATTTATATATGTTTATATAATATGTATAATTCACTAGCACCTTTAGGTTGTCAGTATATATTTTGATTTGTCTGTTTACTATGTTATGTAAATTTCATGTACTGTTTTCACCTGCCACGTTTTTGCACTGATGACGTTTGGGTTTTGATCTCAACCAACTCCCTTTGCAAAAAACAGTCGGGGACCCAACTCCCTTTGCAAGAAACAGTCGGTGAGCCAACTCCCTTAGCAAGAAACAGTCGGTGACCCAACTCCCATTGCAAGAAACAAGCGGTGACTTCCTCCCTTTTGCAAGAAACATGCGGTGACTTCCTTCCTTTTGCAAGAAACGAGCGTTGACTTTTTCCCTTTTGCAAGAAACAAGCGGTGACTTCTCTCCGTTTTGCAAGAAACAAGCGGTGACTTCCTTCCTTTTGCAAGAAACAAGAGGTGACTTCCCTCCCTTTTGCAAGAAACAAGCGGTGACTTCCCTCCGTTTTGCAAGAAACAAGCGGTGACTTCCCTCCGTTTTGCAAGAAACAAGCGGTGACTTCCCTCCCTTTTGCAAGAAACAAGAGGTGACTTCCCTCCCTTTTGCAAGAAACAAGCAGTGACCTCTCCCTCCCTTTTGCAAGAAACATCGGTGATCCTCAGACGGTGGATGTTGCTGCCTAGTCTCCTTGGTTTTTAGATGTTTATGGTTAGCATCGTGTGGTCTGATATGATAATTCGTTCACTAGCACCTTTAGATAAGCACTTGGTTAGATAACAGGAGATTTAGTTCAATTTAATTAAAATTAAGATTGTCCTTAATTTACATAACATTCCATTGTAACGCATACACATACGCACACATACACGCACATTTATACAAATATATATATAAATATATATATGTATATTTATATCTATATATATGCATATATATAGTTTGTGTGTGTATCGT
>NC_061838.1:14762474-14764974 GCF_019202785.1 Penaeus chinensis | reverse complement strand
TGAATCTTGCGTAAACCGGTCATAGTGCATTATCCTACAGCTTCCAGGGCGTTGAGAATTAATAAACTCAGTCAAGTCTGAAATAGTAGAAAATTCCCCTAGACTTTCAGCTATGACCTCCAAGGCATCAACCACTGCGAGGCCCCCTCATTACCGGTACACTGCCCCTACGTAAATTGCGTTTAATATAATCATTTGAACTCAGCACTGAGAATGCTTTTCCTTATGGAAAATGGACCTGCGACCTACTTAAGTTTTGTAACATAATATATACATATATATATATATATATATATATATATATATATATATATTGTGTGTGTTTATGTGTGTGTGTGAGAGAGAGAAAGAGATAGATCGATATGCACGTGTGCATGTGTGTGTGTGTGTGTAAGTGTTTATATTATCCTCCGTAGCCCCGTTTTCTTCTCTTTCGTTCCGTTACAAAAGGGAATTACAAAAGCTTTCATTCAAGGTATTTCTCGCCACACGACTAGAGCGTGAATAAAGAGCGAGGTGCCTTGCTTCAGATACTGCGGTGCAAGTGTTTTCTGCATTTTGAGAGGAATTGATTATAAGTCATTTGCGATATAGCGTTGATATTGTCAGACAAAAAACATGTTTTTCGCGCATTACTCTCCAATTTCGCCGCCGTGGGTGCATGACACTAATGCTGATCGTTGTTGACGGGATGTAAAAGTTTGGCCAATTGTTTACATCGTTATTTTCGTAAATATTTGCAAATTTGGATGTATATTTTCAGGAAGGGGTGTGTACGACTGACTTAGTGCAGGTGCAGGTGTGCAAAAAGGAAAATGTTTTAAGGGAGATGAAACACTTAATGGAGCGAAGGAAAACCACCTTTATTGCATTCAGAGCGACTGGAGAGTTGTTAGCAAGACATCTCGGAGGCCGGGGATCAGACCGCCAGCGCCGGGCGGCTGAGGGGCTGGACAGGATTCCTCGGCGCTGCTCCTGTCGCCAAACTTCTTCCTTTTTCGACTGGGAGGGAAGAGTTTACCTCTCCTTGTCGTTCTGTTGGGATATGCGTCAGTGACTGATTGCTCTCTCAACTATACACACACTTCTCTCTCTCTCTCTCTCTCTCTCTCTCTCTCTCTCTCTCTCTCTCTCTCTCTCTCTCTCTCTCTCTCTCTCTCTCTCTCTCTCTCTCTGTATGTATGTATGTGTGCATGTATGTAAATATGTGTGTGTGTGTGTGTATGTGTGTGTTTACATATTTATGCCCGTATATGAATATATAAATACACACACACACACCTACACACACACCTACACACACACACACACACACACACACACACACACACACACACACACACACACACACGCACACACACACACACACACACACTCATACACACAGGCACACAGAAAGGCAGACAGACAGACAAAGAGATGGACTCACCTGTGTCGTTGCCGATAAGCGGAGGCTCCGTGCGGCGGGGCCACACCTCGCCTCCGTGTCCGGCGCCCCGCAGACAAACCGTGATACATGTCTTTGGGCGAAGAAGTTGCTTCGCCGGAAATAAGTACAAACGGTATACATGGGCACTTATGTTCTTAAGCGCACTGAGAATGTGATAAAACAAGGTTAGAGTTTAAATCCATGCCACCATAGAGGCATATTTTGTCACAGAAAAAAGTCTAGTCTGCCAACGTCCGTACTACCTTGCGTTAATGAATTAATGTATTCAACATTAACATATTTCATAATTTGCATCATGGCCTCCGGCTATATTAAAGGTAATAACTTAGCAGGGTGAAATGGTAATATATCCCTCAATCAAATTATCAATCAATCAATCAACGTTTACTCCCTCCTTTAGACCCCAGTCGAGGGGTCTTGCCAGGTATCATCACTGAGCAAGAAGTGATAGTCTGTAAATTTATGAGGCATTGCCCGCAGAAGTATGAATTTTCCATTTCCTAAGATAGTTACAAAATCTTTTTCAAAATCAAACACATCTATCTCCTCAAAAAAAGAAAGAAGAAACGAAGGACCATAATCCAGAGGAGCTGTGCAAAACAGTCTTGGCCACTTCCACAGCTAAGAGTGCCCTCTCTGTGGCCTCGCCCATGGAGTAGATTCCCATTTTATTGAGAAGAGATCCTAGCTGGGCCTCCCAAAGGATCCTTTCCGCAAGGATTTACATTTCCAGAATACAGGATCACCACGCGGTATGCCATTCCTCTAGGGCGGAAATAAGGAATTCTTAGGCCGATGATGTCCGCCACAACCACCTTGCAATCCCTCTCCCTGATGAAATGGGCGTGAATTTCACAAGGATCTTACTAGTTCTTCGCCATGTAATTCGCGAAAGAGGCCAGGCAGATGCATCCGGCCATGTCGATGTAACCCTTCGCTTGTACTGTCCATTTGAAAATAAAGTTTAACAATCCTTCACAATTTATAAGAAACAGAGAGAGCCTAAACTCTTTTCGCGAACCGGAAGCACGTAGCATTTCCGTGTATGCC
>NC_061838.1:14752474-14754974 GCF_019202785.1 Penaeus chinensis | reverse complement strand
ACCATGGTTTCCGATTATACGAGAACGGAGGAATACGGGCTTATCCCGACGGTTTCTGGATGAGCAAATCTGCACGGACGCACGCGACCACGATTTCCTTTCCTGAAATAGAGGCTCTTTTGTTTCAAGCTTCCGTGTCCCAGTATCCAGCATGTCCATGATTGGTCTGGGGATTTAGCAATTACACAAGACCAGCCAATCATACCCATCAGCGGCATCAGAAGACCAAGCACAAGACACATGCCTTGCAAGGCGAAGAGCCCCGTGAGTGCATTCGCTGGCAACTGCAATGCCTCGTCTACATCTCGCTCAGCTTTTCCTGCTTCCCCCCTTCCCTTGTCCTCGCTACTTGCGTGCATTCTCTCTCCCGATCGGTTAATATATTCTCCGGCACAGGCACACACACTCACAAAAATATGAATAAATAAGTGAATGTATATATGTGTGTGTGTATATATATGTGTGTGTGTATATATATATATATATATATATATATATATATATATATATATACATATATATACATATACATATAGGGTGAGACTGCCAAATAATCTCTCAAATAATGAATTGAGAGAGGTAGATTTCCTGCAGTGGAATAAATGGCCGTTGAAAAAAAATATATATATATGTACTCACGGGAAGAGCTACAGAGCCCCTCCTTGCCTAAGGGACCACGGGTGCAGTTATATTTTGCTGGTGTTGGATGGCTCTCTCAGCAAGTATTCTCTAGATGAAGATACTGTTCCTTGTACCTTATCCTTCATAAACCCAGACTAGGTCTCTGGTACTTTGGGTAGGAGCTGTCTTCTCATCCTCCGTAGGGAGATTTTCAGTAGAGTTTTAAAAATATACATTAGACTAATTGTGCGATGTTGTGAACATTCAAGTGATTCTGAGATTTTCGGAAAGGCAATGAATACTGATTTCATAATTTCTTTAGGTAACTTTTTATAGATATCATTTAGGAAGTTCCGGATGAGATCAATACCTTTCTCTCCTAAAGCCTTGAGCATTTTGATGCATATGTAGTCAGGACCTGCAGCTTTTCTAGATTTCATTTGCTGTAGGGACCAGTGCACTTTTGGGCCAGTGGGAAGCTTCCATTGTCTAAAAGTTCTTTAACATATTCTTCTCAAAGAGCATTTACATCCTAGGGCTCGTGGAGAATGCGGCCGTCTGCTGTCTTGATGAAATTTGTGGAGGAACAGGATCACAGACCTGAAATCTCCCTTATCCTTTAGAACATCTGTGGGATTACAGCTGAGATTCTTTACTTCACATTTTTCCTGAAGCCACTTTTCCTTGGCTTTCTTACATTCCTTCATATTAAGATTATTTACTAGTTCATATCGCACGGGGTTCCGTTTCGAGACTTACCGTTTTCGTAGCAGGTCTTTGATCTCTGGGCTTAACCAGTTTGATAGGGGCTTCTTTTCTCCTGTCAGGATTGTTTTAGTAGCTGCTGATCGGATATCCTCAATGAAGGCACGAGAACGATAGTCATTGTCATTGTCAAAAACTCTTGGTTGGTCTGTACTGTACTGAGTTCAAAATTGTGGGCAATCTTCGCTTTCTTCAATTTTGTGAGTGACAATCTAAATGTCATTATTACTGGACTGAATTTGCTCATGCACCCTGATATGCTCGGGAGTTTTTAATTGCGTTCCGGTATCTTGAACTGATCATATCTATCACTAGAATAATCTATCTATATCGTCGTTGTTCTTTCCGTTCACACAGACCACGCGGTCCAACAGTCTTCCTTCTCATTCTGAGCGAACATTAGCATTAAATTTATCTAGAAAGTTGTAGAAGCTGTCGATTTGTTGGTCTTCAGCAACTGCAGTCAGAGCATATGCTACTAGGATGTTTACAGGACACAACTAGAAGCATGCAGATGTTTTTGGGCCAAAACAACAGAACGGATTGTGAAAAGTTTTATCTAGAGCAACTTCAATTTTGAGTTCTCGACCTCCTGAAAAGAGGATTCTTTTCTGAACTTTCATAAAGTCACCAGCATTGGGCCATATGACGCACAAATTTAAGCACTGGACATTCATTCTCTCATCTCGTGGAGAACTTTGTCTAGTTTTCCCGTTTGGTATAAACTTCGAAAGTTCCATGTTCCAAATTTGAATAGTTATGATCTAATCTTTTCAGCCGATGTGATTTTTAGGTCTGTTGGTTGGTCTGCAATCGCACGATGCCGATTGCAACATCCCGGCAGTTGAATGGAGCTACCGGGCACGGATCCTAAAAGACCACCTTGTGAGTCCACATTTACGCCGTTTTACTTTTTTTCATATTTTTTTTCAAGTCTTTATATTGGGGTGGCTGACCCAAGATCCTTCCCCAGGGGAGTAATTGGTTAGGTAATCATTGTTGGTGGTTCTCAACCCGCCATCATATCTACGATAGACTCACCCACTATCGTATCTAATTTGATTTACCCAAGACATGCAGATCAATGTGTGTGCTCAGGTGGGTGATGTTCGTG
>NC_061838.1:14717474-14724974 GCF_019202785.1 Penaeus chinensis | reverse complement strand
TTTATTTTTTATTTTTTTGCAACCAATGGGTGCCCATTGTTTTTATATGATCAGATTACTAAAAAAATTCTGTGTAAAATATTCTCAAAACAGCCCATTGCCCCTACTGTTAAAAAAGACCATAAATACGTTAAACTACCGTACATGGGTAGTTTAAGCTTTGAAATCAGGAAGCAACTAAAATCACTGTTACTAAATAATTACCCTCAAATTACTTTTGTATTCACTAACACTAACAATATAGCCAAATTTCTAAAACAACCTCTGAGATGTAACTCTGACTTGTGTTTTAATGTAGTATACTTATTTACCTGTCCTTGCTGCCAAGCTCGGTACGTGGGATCTACCTCAGGTTGGTTACGACACCGCATCCTAGAACACAAAGGTAAATCCTTCAGGACTGGCCTTCCGCTGAGTAAACTATCTTTCTCGGCAATAAGAGAACACTCTCTACTCCACTCACATCCTTTCTCCTACACAGATTTTAGTATTTTATCTTCCCATTCCTCCCGACCAGACCTTATCATCTCCGAATCCCTACACATACAGAAGATGCAACCAGAACTGAACAACACAACCACCGCAATAACCTTATTCACCCAATAGTCCTTCCACCAACACCCACTTTTGGTTAGTATACCCCATTGGTTGTTTATAGTTTTTTCTTGTATATATGTTATTTTTCATTGTATATCGTTCTTGTTTATGATTTCATTATACCTTTGTATATATTGTTCTTAGCTAATTTTTCGTGTGTGTGTGTGTGTGTGTGTGTGTGTGTTTGTGTTTGTGTGTTATACATATAAGTATAAACATATAAGTATAAACGTATAAGTATAAACATATAAGTATATACATATATTTATGTGTATATATCGTATATATGTGTATATATATATACATATATATAAATCTACACACATATATATACATATATATAAATCTACACACATATATATACATATATATATCTATGTGCGTGTGTATATATGTATGTGTATATATACATATATAAATGTGTGTGTGTGTGTGTGTGTGTGTGTGTTTGTGCAACTTTGTAAGCATATAAGTATATACATAGAAATATGGACATATATTTATATGTGTATACATTGTGAGTTCTGCTGAGCATCAGTCATTGCCGGCACATCGTTGAACTTTTAAATATCTCTAGTAAATTTATTCAAAGTAACAAACTCTATACACATTTAACACTGTAAAAGTTTATTTAGGTACTTATCAAAACATCCAGCGTTTGAAAAATTAGCTGGATTCGAAATAGTGTTGCATTCTAGAATCAGATTATGCTCTACGTGGTTTAAGGAAACACACCAAAAAATATTATAATATAAACTAGCCTTCAAAATAAACTTTATGTATCTGCAACTGGCACATACTCTCAGTAGTGATAATTAGCTGGATATTGCAGAATGATTAGATTACGAAGCGGTTTTCTACAACAGATAAAATTCTGTTTTTCCCCTGTATTTTGAGAGACAATAAAGATAGTTGCTGAAAATCTTGCGACAAAACACGTTCCCCCTGCCTTGAGAAGACATGACATCAGCTCATAAGGCTTCCTAAAGAAGTTATACCCACAGCCGAGGCCTCCTTACCAAGTGCGCGGAGTGATGGCCCACAGAGTTCTGTTATGAGAGTCTCAATTCAATCGAAATCGCACTAATTCATGTGTCAGATAAAAGTATATCATCTCCGGCCTCAGGGTATCTGAGAGGCGATCACCTCGGGCGGTCGAACATTCGCCCACTTGGGTGACAAGGATGTCTTGATTACATATCTGACAAAACATGACACCGTGGTAAGTAGTAACAATTGTAATACCAATTACACGTTATACAATGACATGCATTGTAAGCAAAATATTATATAATGAAACAAATTTTACGGTGTCGGAAAGGACTTATTTCTCTTAGCATTATCTTTTTATCAGAACTATACATGCTTGTACGTTCATAAAACAAGTGAATAAACACAATTGACAATAACATTTGGCTTTTCATCTAATTAGTCTGACGAGTGGTTGAAAAAAAACAGAATTTGTAAAAATACGGAGGACATCAAACTGATTGCTGCCTTGTCATCAAGAAAATTATATGTGGAAATCAGTGATTCTGTGACAGATATATATTTGCTAAATGCCACGTAATTTCATGACATGGTTCACTTTGCTCAATTCTTATCTTGCAAATATTTGGTTTTCAAATTTGAAAACTGCTTTGACTGGGTAAAGCTGTCTACACAAGTTGAGAAACGGGCATATTGACTAACCTTTAAGAGATGGGTAAAAGGTCTTCTATATTTTTATTTCACCAGCAACTACACAAACACACACACGCACGCACACAAACACACACACACACACACACACACACACACACACACACACACACACACACACACACACACACACACCAAAACCTATTGAATGTATGTAATTCTTTTTAAGTTGAGTTAAGTAAGTTTATTTACCACTCTGGCTATCTGCTCAGGCGTAGACAATCGTTATTACAGTTTTACATATAGTTGACAAAGTACAATATATTTCTGAGTTAAGTCAAGTTAAGTAAGTTTATTTACACCCTAGCTATCTGCTCAGACGTGAGCAATCATGATTACAGTTTTACTTATATCTGACACAGTACAGTAGTCTGTACATGGTATATTGAAATATAAATCATACATCATACAAAAATGATACATTGATATGCTTTTGACACAGTTTTTGTTTACGGCAGTTTTACATAGTAAATTTAGGATATAATACGAGTATATCTTCCAATGTATCAGATGAAATGATATATTCACATGGTTCTTTATACCTCATGTTAGGTGGTCTGAAAGGCTGTATTACATGACATTCCGAGATATAATGCTCAAGCGTTCGCTTGTTTTCTTCGTTACACAGTCTACATTTAGTTTCATCTGCACTTCTTGCACCGTGCAGTTGCCAATGCATTCTGTAACTTAAACGTATTCTGGCAATAACCACGTCACATTGTCTGTTTTGACTTCGGTGCCACCCATAGGAGGGCTTGCTATCTCTATACTGATCGTAGTGCCTTATGGTACAGCTTTCAGGCCTTTGAGTGTTTGTCAGACCTATTAGTTCTTCCTTGTGAGAACTTTTCAATATATGTGCAACCCTAGCAAGAGGCATCCCAAGATCTATGTTCACAGTATCTTTGCTACAGGCTTCCTTCGCCAATTTGTCGACGTGGTCGTGCTTCCTTATGCCAACATAAGATGGTATCCATACAAATTGAATGTTAAAATTACGCTCTATTGCACAAGTTACGTTACGCTTAATGCAATTCACAATTTACTCATCGCCACCGGCTTTGAAAGAATTTAGTGTCCGAAGAGCACTCTGAAAGTCACAGAAAACTACTCCAGAGCCCTGAGACATTAAGAATTCCGTTGCAAGGAGTATACCTGCCAGCTCCGTTTGTGTAGTGCTGGCCCAATTTTGCATTCTCATATTAACTTGATGTTTTAGTAGGCCATTTTTGTATACAGTACAAGCACAACCAGCTTTGTATCCAGACTGTACGGATCCGTCAACGTAACACTCGTATACATCATCGCCCATAGACTCTTTGTGTTCCTTTACCGTTGCTAATGCAATTTGTTGTAACTCGCTGTTATGTACAGTTTTTTTTTTTTTTGTTTTTTTTTTTTTTGTGGTAGACACGTAAGGTGCGCGATCAATTTTGAATTTTTCCATGGTGGAATGGATCGACCCTGTGGTATTTTACTAATTGGGACATTGAGCATTGTAATGTTCATGGAAATTTTGTGTATTAGAGGGCGCGCGTGTGTGTGATTAGTCACGTCTGCTTGCGTGATTTTATGCTGCATTTGTTTTTGGAAGTCTGAAAGATACAAGGGTTCCCTCAGAGCTTTGACCCCAAATATAGTGGAAATAAATATTATTCTATCAGAAATGGATGGTAGGTTAAGTTCCGACCTCATGTTTACTATCCTTGCTGTTCTCGGGGCGCCGAGGATAATCCTCATGGCTTCATTTTGCACTACCTCCAAGCTATTTATTTCTGATTCCTAACTCTGCAACAAGTGCAGTGCATGGTAGTCTACAACTGATCTTATAAAAGCCAAGTAAAACAGTCTAGCGAGCTTAACATTGATGCCATGTTCTCTTCCAACAAGAACTTTCAACGGTTTCAGTCTCTCCCAGAGTCTCTTTTTCAGGGAAAGGATTAGGTCTGCATCATTTATGTTCACCCCGAGATATTTATATTTATGACACATTCTTGCCCACCTATGCAAAAAGTGGGTAGGGGTATGATTCATGGATTGAGAGCCATTGTTTTCTCAGTGGAGATGACTAATCCACACTCATGAGCCCTAGTTGTGAGTTTCTCGAGAATAATTTGCATCCTCTCTTGTGATGATGCTTTGACACATATGTCATCAGCATAGCATATAATGGATTCACCATCCCCAAGTGGAATATCTGCCACCAGCTTGTGCATGAGGACATTGAACAACATAGGGCTGAGAACTCCTCCCTGTGGCGTCCCAAGTTCAAAAGATTGTGTGGTTGAACTTCTCACTCCCCTGAACAAGACACTTGCAGATCTGTTCGAAAGATACATTCTAATCCAGCTCAATAATTTTCCCCCGGATGCCAAAGCTTACTAATTGTTCTAGGATAATTTCTCTCTTTGCAATGTCAAAAGCTGACTTAAGGTCAAGAAAAACAGTGTGCTTCCCTGGATTAGAGTTTGAGTAGTACTCTGCAAAGCAATGTTGTGTGCTACGTCCCGTTATGAATCCGTACAGTCTGTGAGATTATTTACCTTGCAACCTGTACCTGAGTCTGTTCAAAATTATCCTTTCTAGAACTTTGCATACACATGAGGTTAGTAAGATTGGGCGGTATTTATCAGTGTTTGGTTTCGGTATAGGGATGATTAGACTGCGCGTCCAGAGGCCAGGCAGAATACCTTGTGACAAAATTAACCTGCACAGGTGCAAAAGGGATTACCAGGTACCTAAGCTATAAGGCGGAGGACACTATAGGTAATTCCATCTTCACCTGGTGCAGACGCTTTTCCTTTGAACAGTGCATTGTTCAGCTCCCACTCAGTAATCTCAGCAAAGTCTCAGAACATCCAATCTCAATGGCAAATTTACGTGCAATTTTAGACTGACTAAGATGGTTCTGAATATTTGTGGGAAGTGAGCTCAATTTGGACGCTCCAGCCCATTGACTAAGGAGCATGTCTGCTTGTGCAAGAGGACTATGGAACTGCGGGGTGTTAGTTCTTTTGCCTGAGAGTCGATTAATTTTTTTTCCAGACCTCAGACATTGAGGTGTTATTGTTAATGCTTTGTAGGAACTGTTCAAAGTGTTCTTTTCTGAAATGAGTTTTTAAATCCCGTAGATTTTTGTTATATTTCAGAAACTGAATAAGATTGTCACGTGTATTGTCCTGCTTGTAGATATCACAAAGCTCCTGAACTCGCTTTTGTTCCCTTAAAAGTGTAGGGTCACTGACCCACTTAGGTTGTTTTAGGCGTTGCGAATTGTTGCTCTTTAAGGTTTTCTTTGGACAGACCCAGGTGTTGTAGTAATCAGTGACCACTTTCATCATGTCCATGGAGAATTTATCAACACTCGTTACTGTGTAATCGTTATACCAGTCATAAATACGTGATTTAAAGTGGTGCTCAAGGTAAGGAGGAATAGAAATTTTAAGCCTATTTGATTTTGCATATAGACTATTATCAACAGCGTATCTCGTTACTATTGCAAAGTGGTCACTGATTAGCTCTGTTGCAAGCATGCTTCTGACGTTTCCATGCACAAGATCCCTTCCTATTACATAATCTAGCCTGCCCCCCGCCACGTGAGTTTCCCTGTCTGTATCATATACAGTCATAGATCTATTGTTCACAAAATTTCGGAACTCTTCACCATTTTCATTGCATTGACTGTCTCCAAATGTATAATGTCTAGCATTAAAATCCCATACTTCACTCTTGGCTACCCAAATCCGTAGACTTTTTACGTAGGGATCTTACGGAAACGATCATTTCAGATTGCTCTCTCTCTCTTTCTCTCTCTCTTTCTCTTTCTCTATCTCTCTCTCTCTCTCTCTCTCTCTCTCTCTCTCTCTCTCTCTCTCTCTCTCTCTCTCTCTCTCTCTCTCTCTCTCTCTCTCTCTCTCTCTTTCTCTATCTATCTATCTATCTATCTCTATCTCTCTCTTCTCTCTCTTTCTCTCTCTATCTCTCTTTCTCTCTCTCTCTCTCTCACACACTGTGTGTGTGTGTGTGTGTGTGTGTGTGTGTGTGTGTGTGTGTGTGTGTGTGTGTGTGTGTGTGTGTGAGAGAGAGAGAGAGAGAGGGAGAGACAGAGAGAGAGAAAGAGAGAGTGAGTGAGTGAGAGTGTGTGTGTTTCTGTCTTTTCCCATTTTTTTCTTCTGTGATAGCAACCTAAAACCTGTGTTCCATTTTCTGTATCATTCTCTTCCAGGAATCCCTGATACTGATACATAATTTACACATGTAGCCCACATATTCACCAGATTAATAACTTCAGATGCAAACTTATCTAAATAAAGGATGATTAGCAACCAAACTGAACTGAATTTATTAAACTTTTTTCTGAGTTAAGGGAAGTTTCTGAATTAAGTAAGTTGATTTACCACCCTGGCTATCTGCTCAGGCGTGGGGCAATCATGATTACAGTTTTACATATATTTGACATAGTACAGAATTCTGTGACTACTATAATTGTACATGGTAAAATAGAAATAGAAATCATACATTATACAAAAAATATTACGTTGATATGCTTTTGCCACTGTGTTTACATAACACAGTTCTTTGTTTACAGCAGTTTTACATAGTAAATTTGGGATATAGGATATATATCCTCCAGTGTATCAAAGGAATTGAAATATCCACACAGTTCTTTATACCTCATGTTAGGTGATTGAAAGGTTATGTCACATGACATTCCGAGATATAATGCTCAAGCGTTCGCTTGTATTCTTCGTTACACAGTCTACATTTAGATTCATCTGTACCGTGCAGTTACCAGTACATTCTGTAACCTAAACGTATTCTGGCAACAACCACGTCACATTGTCTGCTTTGACTTGTCACCTATAGGAAGGCTTGCTATCTCTATACTGATCGTAGTGCCTTATGGTACAGCTTTCAGGCCTTTGAGTGTTCGTCATATCTACTAGTTCTTCCTTATGAGAACTTTTCAATATATGTGCAACCCTAGCAAGAGGCATCCCAAGATCCATGTTCACAGTATCTTTGCTACAGGCTTCCTTCGCCAATTTGTCTACGTGGTCGTGCTTGCTCATGCCAACATGAGATGGTATCCATACAAATTGAATATTAAAATTGCGCTCTATTGCACAAGTTACGTTACGCTTAATGCAACTCACAATTTCCTCAGGGCCATCTGCTTTGAAAGAATTTAGTGTCCGAAGA
>NC_061838.1:14697474-14712474 GCF_019202785.1 Penaeus chinensis | reverse complement strand
ATATAATTACATTTGTATATGCATTAATATATATATATATATATATATATATATATATATATATATATATATATATATATGTATATATATATATATATATGTATGTATAAGTGTGTGTGTCTTTGTATTTATCTTTGTATATATGTGTGTATGTTGAACGGTAAAACTTTCTACCGTGTTGATACTATGACATAAAAAATCCACAATGCACAAGCTAGATTTACTAATAGTGAGACAACAATTTCGAAATCCACTTGGATTCCATCCCCAGGTGGATTTCGAAACTGTTGCCTTATTATCAATAAATCTAGTTTGTGCATTGGGGGGAGGGTTCTACCATGTATGTATGTATTTGTACGAATCTTTTATATTTCTATTTCCACATCAATCAAGATAAAACCTTATGCTTGTTATTCGTTTCCTAAGAAAATATTTCCTGATTCCCTTCTGATGAAACAATTAGTCTAGCAAGGGTCATAAGACTGTAATTCTATTTCTCTGTTTCTGTTTGCACGAGTGTGGGGTTGGATTCGCCTTCCGTAAAAATCTCAAGATGCTCATATTCGACAATGAGAGGTTATCAACAAATGGACTCTTGTAACAAATTGTTTTTTTATTGACTTTCCAATTGATGTAGCACGTTTTGTACAACTCCATATGAACCTGATAATGCTGAAATTCAAAAGCAAGATTTCCAGGGAATAAATTAAATAGAAATATGAAATCTCTGGTGGTTTTAGAACTGCAGTCTCACTTCTAAAAATCGTTAATAGAGTGAAGAGGATTTTCATTCGCTGATATTCCTTGGAATCCAAGATCCCAGTCTGAATGGAATCACTATATTTCTGTTTGCTATGATCTCCAGACTCATCTGCCTGCAACAATTTCCTTTCTTTCCTTCTGCCCAGACTCCCAGACCGACACGTCGCTGGTTGAGGTGGTGGCCGGCTACAACACCTCTCTGCCCTGCGCCATCCAGTCCCCCCTTCACGACGCGCCCGTCCTCACGCTCTGGTACATCGGGGCCGACGACACGCCCGTCTACAGGTGGGTTTGGGCCCGGGACTATGGGGAGTCAGCGGCACGCAGCCTCACGCTGTACACGGCAATATGGCTGACTTGTGGGATTAGTAGTCTTACGAAGATTATTCCTATACATTCCACTGTACTCACACAATACAGAAATGTATTTGTGCACCCGGTGATGCGATGAGAAAAGGATTGGTTGGGGTGGGCATCAGGCGAGCGCGGAGCAGCACGTGTCCCGCCACGCCGAGCGAGCGAGCTGCTGAGCTGAGAAGTCACAATCGATGATCCGCCACGTCCGGGAGGGAGATACTTCGTTTCATCTATGTTGTCAGGTTGAATATCTAAATTATGAATGATAAATAATTCCGTGGGGAGCCGCGTCATATATGTTGCATCAGACCAGAAGTGAAACAAGGAGACAGGATGTCACATGTAGCGTGCAAAGTGTGGAAAACTTTTCAGGAAGAAGGTACATCTAATATTCACATATAGTAGATCCTCCTACAACACGGAAAGTAGACTTCGGCTTTACTCGTTCAATACCAAGTCAGACTTGGCACTTCCAAAAAGTTACCCTGTGTACCTGTCGCGCGAAATTTCGTACTTGGCTCTCCATACCATAAATAACTGTTAGGGATTCTATGTAAAGACACGTTTCAGGGAGTCAATAACAGGGTGACTAACAGAGGAAGGGCCTCGAGACAAGAATGAGAGGTATTTCTTAGCCCCGGTTTAGGGGACGCTTAAACAAGAAACCACCGGATAGATCTGCACAAGTGACTTATGATATTGATATTTATACAAAGTGCAATAGTCAGCAGACGCTACTGCTTCGGCATTGTAGAATAAAATGTCCTGTCGCCACAGTATGAAACGTCGGCCATAATGTTAGACTTATAAATGATTGCATAAATGTCGTGACATAATTGATTGCATAAACTGCAATCGCTGCAGTGCACTTAGCTCGAAAAAAAGAAGAATGGTAATATTGATAAAAATAATAATAATGAATAAGTTATGATAATAATAATAATAATAATAATAATAATAATAATAATAATAATAATGATAATAATGATAATAATAATAATAATAATAATAATAACAATGATAATAATGATAATAATAATAATAATGATAATAATAACAATAATGATAATAATGATGATGTTGAAGATGATAGAGTTGTAACAGATCCGTAATAAGATGCATTTTAGCGCGCACGAGTGTGTGTTTAGGTGTATCAGTCTATAATATATACCGTATGTTGTCGGTTCTCATCCCATTTTACGTCAGAAGGAAGGGACTTCAGCTCAGTCTTCATTCAATATCTTCTACCCAACTTTATCTTTGATTTCTGTAATGCTACCTATGCTGCCATTCAGCATAGCCATCTTCCTCCTACAGTCAACCCTTCTCTTCCCTCGCCTGCTCCACCTCCAGGCGCCCTCGTCCTCTCCACCTCCGGACGAGCCCCTCCCTCTTTCCACCTCCCCTCTCCCTCCTCCTCCCCCTCTCCACCTCCCCTCTCCCGCCTCCTCCCCCTCTCAACCTCCCTTCTCCCTCTTCCTCCCCCTCTCCACCTCCCCTCTCCCCTCTTCCTCCCCCTCTCCACCTCCCCTCTCCCTCCTCCTCCCCCTCTCCACCTCCCCTCTCCCTCTTCCTCCCTCTCTCCACCTCCCCTCTCCCTCTTCCTCCCCCTCTCCACCTCCCCTCTCCCCTCTTCCTCCCCCTCTCCACCTCCCCTCTCCCTCTTCCTTCCCCTCTCCACCTCCCCTCTCCCTCTTCCTCCCCCTCTCCAGCTCCCCTCTCCCTCCTCCTCCCCCTCTCCACCTCCCCTCTCCCTCTTCCTCCCCCTCTCCACCTCCCCTCTCCCTCTTCCTCCCCCTCTCCACCTCCCCTCTCCCTCCTCCTCCCCCTCTCCACCTCCCCTCTCCCTCTTCCTCCCCCTCTCCATCTCCCTTGCTCTCCTCCTCCTCCCCCTCTCCACCTCCCTTGCTCTCCCTTCCTCCCCCTCTCCATCTCCCCTCTCCTCCTCCTCCCCCTCTCCACCTCCCCTCTCCCTCTTCCTCCCCCTCTCCACCTCCCCTCTCCTCTTCCTCCCCATCTCCACCTCCCCTCTCCCTCTTCCTTCCCCTCTCCACCTCCCCTCTCCCTCTTCCTCCCCCTCTCCACCTCCCCTCTCCCTCCTCCTCCCCCTCTCCACCTCCCCTCTCCCTCTTCCTCCCCTCTCCAGCTCCCCTCTCCCTCCTCCTCCCCCTCTCCACCTCCCCTCTCCCTCTTCCTCCGCCCTCTCCACCTCCCCTCTCCCTCTTCCTCCCCCTCTCCACCTCCCCTCTCCCTCCTCCTCCCCCTCTCCACCTCCCCTCTCCCTCTTCCTCCCCCTCTCCACCTCCCCTCTCCCTCTTCCTCCCCCTCTCCACCTCCCCTCTCCCTCCTCTCCCCTCTCCACCTCCCCTCTCCCTCTTCCTCCCCCTCATCCTCCCCTCTCCCTCCTCCTCCCCCTCTCCACCTCCCCTCTCCCTCCTCCTCCCCCTCTCCACCGCCCCTCTCCCTCTTCCTCCCCCTCTCCACCTCCCCTCTCCCTCCTCCTCCCCCTCTCCACCTCCCCTCTCCCTCTTCCTCCCCCTCTCCACCTCCCCTCTCCCTCCTCCTCCCCCTCTCCACCTCCCCTCTCCCTCTTCCTCCCCCTCTCCACCTCCCCTCTCCCTCCTCCTCCCCCTCTCCACCTCCCCTCTCCCTCTTCCTCCCCCTCTCCACCTCCCCTCTCCCTCTTCCTCCCCCTCTCCACCTCCCCTCTCCCATCTTCCTCCCCCTCTCCACCTCCCCTCTCCCTCCTCCTCCCCCTCTCCACCTCCCCTCTCCCTCCTCCTCCCCCTCTCCACCTCCCCTCTCCCTCCTCCTCCCCCTCTCCACCTCCCCTCTCCCTCCTCCTCCCCCTCTCCACCTCCCCTCTCCCTCTTCCTCCCCCTCTCCACCTCCCCTCTCCCATCTTCCTCCCCCTCTCCACCTCCCCTCTCCCTCTTCCTCCCCCTCTCCACCTCCCCTCTCCCTCCTCCTCCCCCTCTCCACCTCCCCTCTCCCTCTTCCTCCCCCTCTCCACCTCCCCTCTCCCTCCTCCTCCCCCTCTCCACCTCCCCTCTCCCTCTTCCTGCCCCTCTCCACCTCCCCTCTCCCTCCTCCTCCCCCTCTCCACCTCCCCTCTCCCTCTTCCTCCCCCTCTCCACCTCCCCTCTCCCTCCTCCTCCCCCTCTCCACCTCCCCTCTCCCTCTTCCTCCCCCTCTCCACCTCCCCTCTCCCTCCTCCTCCCCCTCTCCACCTCCCCTCTCCCTCTTCCTCCCCCTCTCCACCTCCCCTCTCCCTCTTCCTCCCCCTCTCCACCTCCCCTCTCCCTCTTCCTCCCCCTCTCCACCTCCCCTCTCCCTCCTCCTCCCCCTCTCCACCTCCCCTCTCCCTCTTCCTCCCCCTCTCCACCTCCCCTCTCCCTCCTCCTCCCCCTCTCCACCTCCCCTCTCCCTCTTCCTCCCCCTCTCCACCTCCCCTCTCCCTCTTCCTCCCCCTCTCCACCTCCCCTCTCCCTCCTCCTCCCCCTCTCCACCTCCCCTCTCCCTCCTCCTCCCCCTCTCCACCTCCCCTCTCCCTCTTCCTCCCCCTCTCCACCTCCCCTCTCCCTCCTCCTCCCCCTCTCCACCTCCCCTCTCCCTCTTCCTCCCCCTCTCCACCTCCCCTCTCCCATCTTCCTCCCCCTCTGCACTATCACGTATCGAGAATTAAAGGGTAATCCCGGGCGTCTATCCGCTTCTGGTCAACCCCGCGCCGCCTCGACCTTCACACAGGCGCACGTGCTTCTCGCCCTGGGATTTTCAGGTCAATTTCCTTTTGCATGTCCGTCGCGGGTCATGATGCTTGGCTTTGATATAGTATGCGTATATGTGGTGATGAATCTGTTTACGCTGAGGATTGTTATCATCATTATCCTTATTAGTATGTTATTATTGTTATCATTATTATTATTGTTGTGCTTTTATTTTTATTATTATTATTATTGTGCTGTTATTGTTATCATTATTATGATGTTGCTGTTTTTTAATTTATTATTATCATGATCATCATCATCACTATTATTTTTACAATTACTCTTATTATCATTACCAGTATCATCCACGTTATCAGCATCGGAATCACTGATATCTGTAGGTGGAAGTGGGATTTTCATTTGCTGTGCGGCCCAGACTGATCTTGAAGTCAGTTAACATAATATTCATCATATCCACTGCCACTGTGAATCTATTACAATCCATCAGAAGCTCTGTTGCATAACTCTGTTACAATCAAATAAATTTATACGCTAATAAATTACTCCTTTGTAGTAATAGCAATAATGACTATAATGCAGGTAATTATGATAACAATACGAATAATAATAATAATATCAATACTTATATTAATTCTATATTAATAGTAATTCTGATACAACTACTGATATAACCCGAGAGAGTAAAGACCTCCACCCGAGTCTACCATAACGTTTAAAAAGAACATGAATTCTCGAGCAAACCTAGGGACTGACAAGGCTGTGAATCCGTTAATATCCCTCTAGATTTATCCGTGCGTCCACTTCACCACCAAAAGCACCTGGTTACTGGGCCAGCTGTCAGAACAACGAGGAACCGGTATCATTAGACGAAGCAACTATCCCAAGCTCAAGGAATGACGACAATAATATATTTATACATAAACCTCCTCTTTGGTGGAAATGATATTGATAATGATAATCGATGCGTTGTTTCTTTTGTTATAATTAGCATCGTTATTACTGCATTGACATTGTTATTATCGTTATTATCATTACTAATGTTATTGTTATAATCCTCATCATCATCATCACTATCATTATTATCTTTCTTTTTGTTGTTTTCTTTTTTGCTGTATCATTATTGTTATCGTTATTATTATCACTAATAATAATATTATTATTATTGTTATTGTTGTTGTTATCATTGTCATTATTATTATTATTATTATTTTATTACTATTATCATTATTATTATTATTACTGTTATTATTATTATTATTATTACCATTATTATTATAATTGTTATCATTATCGTTATTATTATTATTATTATTATTATTATCATTATTATTATTATTGTTATTATTATTACTATTATCATTATAATTGTTATTATCATTACTATTATTGTTATTGTTGTTGTTATTATTGTCAGTATTATTATTGTTAACATTATTATTTCTTATCATTACCATCACTAACATTATCATTTTATATCATCATTATTTTTATCATTATTCACTATTCTCATTATCATTATTATCATTACCATATAATTTTCATTATCATTACTATTACTATCATTATAATTATTAGCATTAGCATCACTATTATTATTATCATTATCATTATCATTATCGTTACCACTACTATCGAGAGAATTGAAGCAGCTGAGAGTTGAGGTGGCTGCTCTCTCGGAGGTGAGAAGACCTGGCAGCGGCACGATTAGTGTGGGTGGCTACACTTATTACTGGTCGGGTCGCAGCGATGGCCACCATCTCCAGGGAGTAGCCATAGCCATCTCCAGCAGACTTCAACCCTCGGTATTTGAGGTCACTCCAGTCGATGAGCGTATCATGGTATTGAGACTGAAGCTTTCATTTGGCTTCATGTCTCTTGTTGCTGTATACGCGCCTACGGATGTATATAGACATGAGGTGAAAGAGATGTTTTGCGCCAAACTTGCATCTGTTGCAGACAGATGTCCTCGGCGAGATATTCGTATTGTTCTGGGGGACTTCAATGCGGTATCCGGCTGTGATCGAGATGGCTACGAGATGTCTGTCGGTCCTCATGGCTCAGGAGCTGATGCTGGCAGCGAGAATAGCCTCATTTTTCGTGACTTTGCTAGGTCCCAGAAATTGAGGATTTCTGGCTCCTGGTATCAGCGTTCTGACCCGCATCGTTGGACTTGGTACAGCGGTACGGGTAGAGTGGCCAAGGAGATCGACCACATCCTCGTTAGCACTCGGTGGAGGATCCTCCAGAACTGCAGGGTGTATCGAAGCGCTGAGTTCTGTGGAACTGATCATAGATTAGTTGTGGCTACACTCCGGGTCCACTTTAGAACCCCCCGTCGCCCAATTGAACACCCTAGGGTGTTTCATTTGGACAGATTGAGGGAGGACGAGTGTACCCGGGGGTTTGCCGAGGCTATCTCTGGTCGTCTCACAGCACTCGAGGGCCTGACAGACCCTGTTCTTATGTGGGATACCTTCATGCGTGAAACGCTTGATGCAGCTCAGGAATCCATTGGTGAATGCCCAAGAACAAGACAGAATTCCATCTCGCAGGAGACACTGGAAGCCACAGATGCTTGTCGTGCGGCTCGATTGTCAGGGGATCGCAACTTGCACCGCTCTCTGGTGCGCAGGACTAGGTCACTGTTAAGAAGGGATAAGGAACAGTTTATCAGTAGTCTTGCAGAGGAGGTCGAAAGCCATTTCCTGGTAAATGACCTTCGTCCTGCCTACCAAGTTCTGAGAAAGCTGAACTCCAAGCCCTCCTCACAGACGACTGCAGTCCGCTCAGCAAGTGGCCAGATAATCTCAGATCCTGATGGGGTGCGTGTGCGTTGAGCTTAGTATTTTGAGAAGTTGTATAAGGTTGATCCACCAACAGTTAACATGGATGCGGGTAATGTTGAGACTCCTCTGCCAGACCCACCCATCAGCGAGGATCCACCCTCCCTGACCGAAATCAGGGGGGCGATCTCCAAGCTGAAGAGTGGTAAAGCAGCAGGTGTTTATGGCATCCCAGCCGAATTGTTAAAGGCTGGTGGAGAACCTTTGGCAAGGGGCTTGCATGCTGTCCTGTCTGCCATCTGGCAGACTGGTACCTTTCCCCCTGACCTGCTGAGGGGTGTAGTCATCCCTCTCTGGAAGGGGAAGGGGGATCAGTGGGACTGCAGCAATCACCGAGTCATTACACTACTCAGTGTACCAGGCAAGGTACTCGCGCACATCTTACTGAGATGTATCAGGGACCACCTGCTGAGGCACCAAAGGCCGGAGCAATCTGGATTCACTCCTGGTAAGTCCTGGGGCTAGAGGTCTCCTGGACCAAGACCAAGATCCAGGATTTTGGGGGCCTGCTAGGAGACCCTGTCCAGTCGGTACGTGCTTGCGGTGAAAACATCGAAGTCACAAAGAGCTTTATATACCTCGGTAGTGCAGTTCACGACTCTGGGCTGTCAGACCAAGAAGTCAGTAGACGGATTGGCCTGGCAGCAGGGGTCATGAAATCTCTCGACAAGAGTATTTGGAGATGTCGGTACCTGTGCAGAAGGACCAAGTTACGTGTTTTCAAGGCCCTGATACTGCCAGTTTTACTCTACGGTAGTGAAACTTGGACACTATCTTGTGCTCTGGAATCTCGTCTTGATGCCTTTTGTAACAGATCCTTCCACCGGATCATGGGGTACAGTTGGCGGGACCATGTGTCCAACCAACGGCTGCACCGTGAGACCGGTACAGGACCTGTTACTTGCACAATCCGTGATCGCCAACTCAGGCTATATGGCCACTTGGCTCGACTCCCACAGGATGATCCAGCCCATCAGGTTGCCTCTGTCCGAGACAACCCTGGATGGAGGAGGCCTGTGGGACGACCGAGAAGGTCGTGGCTTGGGCAGATCGATCAAACCTGTCGTGAGGAACTAGAGATGGGCCTGGCGGCTCGCCATGAGGGACTCTCGCAGGTGGAAACAAAAGATGGATGTGGCTATGCGCCCCTGCCGGCGTTAGCCCCAAAATGATGATGATGATGATAATCATTACTATTATTATTGTTATTATCATTATCATTATTATTATTATTATAATTATTATTATTATCATTGTTATTATTATTATTGTTTTTATCACTATTATTATCATTATTATTATAATTATCATTACTACTACTACTATCATCACCATTATTATTACCATTATTGTTATTATCATTATTACCATTAGCATTAGCATTAGCATTAGCATTAGTATTAGCATTACAATTATCATCCTTATCACTATCATTATTAGTATCAGTAGTGGTACCACTGTTAGTGGTATCATTTTCATAACCATTATTTCCTTTATCAGCACTTTCATCTTTATTACTGTCATTATTGTTATTATTATTATCATTATCCTCATTCCATTATTGTTGTTATAATTATAATTATTGTTACTATTATCAGTGCTGTTGCAACAATTATTATTATTATTATTATTATTATTATTATTATTATTATTATCAAGGTTGTTGTTGTTGCTGTTGTTGATGATGATGATGATGTCGTTGCAGTTTTTTTGTTGTAACATCATTATCTTTAACATTATCATTATTAATACTATCATTATTGTTATAACTACTATTATTATTATTATTGTTATTATTATTATTATCATTATAATTATCATTATCATTATCATTATCATTATCATTATCATTATCATTATCATTAATATTATTACTATCATCATCCTTATTATCACCATTACCATTATCAATATTATTATCATTATTAATACATTTATTACTACAACATGATGCAATGTTATATAAATTCATCACATGATTCATACTACACAAAGAGTGACCAATCCCTTTCAGTCTATGACATGAAAGTACATGGGAAATAGCGCTGGGCTTATCTGTAGGCCAACATTTTAGGATAAAGGAAAAAGTGCTATCACGCAAGGACAATTTTTTGAGTACTTTCTACAACCTACAATCTGTTCCCTATCACACGAGCTCGCACCCTTCCATCTGTACACATATTTGTAAAACAACGGGGACGTCGTTCGCGCAGCCTTCGGATGCGCGTCTAGATTGGCTCTAAAACATTTTTTCTGATATAATAGCTGCTCAGTCTCACAACATAAATACCATTACTGGGCAAATAACGCTCTAGGTCTGTTGCCCCGAGTTCTTCAGGCAATGTGACGGGATAGCAAATAGGGCACTAATCTCTACCTCGAGTCTAATGTTATTATCCTTTATCATTATCATAGTAGAAAGGACAGTTTAAATGGCTCACAAGAAAATACACAAAAGTTACCCTCATGCAATAGCCCTAAAATGACCGCCGGTCATTTAAATCGTTCTGGAACAGAGGTGTTAAAGTCACAAAGATGTAGTAAACTGATATGTCAAGCTGCCAGCACTCAGGGAGAGCTTTTAGAACTTTGAGACAAATTTGGTAAGGCAACATTTGATTTCATGTGAAAATAGCAAAGGCCTGTTGTCCATAAACTGGAGGGAAATAGTCTCCTCGATTGGAATTCCCCTAACGTGTTGCTATATGCTGTTATATTAGCATTACTTATATAGTCTGCAAGCACGCATTTTTTTCAGTTTTTCCATGTAACCGAAGAGAGATTGAGTTTTTGCTGAAAGAAAGTATTTCAATTCTTCTGGTGAGGTTTATATTTGGCATTTGGATATGTAAATTATATTTAGTTTCAAGAAGCTGTAATGTACGGAGCAGGCGAAAGGCGCTCTTCTCTGCAGGTAAATTCATTTCGAGTAGAGGGATCAGTAAGAGAGGAAGGTGCCATCACCGAAATAGTTTCAGCATCACTATATACAGCGTTGTTTTTTAGAAAAGCCAAAACTAATCTTACGTCAAGCAGCAAAGGCAGACCTTGCACTGAAAAGGTGCAAGCTGACAGTTGATTGAATTATTACTCGTGTATTAACAAAATGCAGAAACTTTTCTTTGGAATAATACACCCATTTTAAAATAAACAAAAGTGAGTTACTGCAGGACTTGGTAAATGTCTCATGGTGATTAGTCAGATGTGTATACAATTTGCCGTGACACTGGTCCAGTGGCTTGATATTGTAGTCAATAATGGTAATGAAAGTTTATCACCCTCAACATCATCGCACATTAGTTCCATAGTCCTGTAACTTACATATAGGTGTCCACTTATCTAACTCCTTATCTAAGCAAATGATCAGTTATACTGACAAGCACAACGACAGGTGCTAACATTCCTTCCATCCTAAATGGACATATCATTTTCTAGGTCACATTCGCAGCATTGAAGGAAGAACTATTTTTACATTGTCCTGAAGAAACAGACTCTTATACTCTGCGCTTGAGTACAGAGTACAAGCTGAATCGCTGGGCATCACCAACTCTAGGTTGCTCTAGGTCATTGCTACTGCTATTCCGCTGGCATTGTCATGAAGGGACTGTCAGGTCAACGTTGAAAATGTTTTACTGAAGAAATGGCCGTATACCTAGGGGCGGTCTGAGTCTGTCCTTTACACCTGTTCAATCGGTCATGTGAATAACATCGTTCGCTTTCGGGTCAAACTAAGGGAAATCCCTTGTTGGACGTATCAAACTAAGGATGATTTAAATTATAGTAACATAAGTCCAAAAGCCTAACACACCAGCTTTCATTTATATTGTGTGAATGTAAGGTAACGTTCGAATAGGTGAGCATATGTATACAGCACTGGAAATTATGTCAAGTCTTCTGATGAGGAAATTAATTGTTTTAAATGTTAATTTTCACCTGTCCCAGTTGCATGAGTTTAGTTGCACCATTGTGCTTGCAATCATCCAACACCATCAGTTGAACCATAGAATATGATCCCCGGTTTTACAGGAAGATCTTTCAAAACACCTAATCGAAATCTGCACAAGCCATGAAAATGCCTTTTTCTTAAATGCAGTTAATTTCAGAAACAAACGCAGTTTTGCAGAGATACCATAATTCAACATATCCAACCCGTACGCTCGGTTATCTGGGCATAATTGTAGCACTTTTGTGCGAAACCAGGGGGCTGAGGGGAGCCCGCGATAACCACACATAGAGCGTTCTTTCCCAAACCAATTCATGGGCTACTCCAGGATGCAAATAAAAACTATTGTCTGTAGTTTCTTTCGAATAATTATAAACATCTCTATGCATTTATAAAGCTAACGGAAGAATTATAACATTATCTGTATTACTTATTATGTATCAATTATTAGAAAATTATTTACTGTATAAATGTAAACCAACAAGAAGACGCTCTTTTGGTTTTCAGGATAATCATCTTGCGTCGAGGCCCGTCCGTGTGTGCGAAGATGTGTGTGTGTGTGTGTATATATATATACATATATATATATATATATATATATATATATATATATATATTATGTATGTATATATATATACATATACTTATATCCATACATATGTGTGTATGTACATGCATATATATGTAAGTACACACATATATATGTATTTACATATAAATATATATATATATATATATATATATATATATATATATATATATATTTATATATAGGTATGTATATTTATGTTTATATATAGATGTGTGTGTGTGTGTGTAAATATATACACATACAAATAAATAGGTAAATATATATGTATATGTGTATATATATATATATATATATATATATATATATATATATTTATTTATACACACACACACACACAATATATATATACACATACATATACATACATATATATACCTATAAGTATATATGTATAAACATGCACATATAAATATATATATACATATATATACATATAAATAAATAAATGAATATTTAAATATAATTATTTAGTTATTTATAAGTATTAATATATGTATGTATGTATGTGTATATATACATTATAAATAAATAAATAAATACAAATATATATATATATATTTTTTATTTATAAGTATGAATATATGTATGTTTATATATATATGAATTTACATCAGTATGTATATACACAAACACACACATTTATGTATAAATATATAAATGTATACACATGCATGCATATGTGTGTATATGAACAAATACATATACAGATATATATTTGTATAACTATACAAATATATACACATACCTACATGCATATGTATTTCATATACACATACATATGAATATATGTGTGTTAAACATTTGCACTTATATTTTATTCAAGTTAATGCATGTGAAAGGAGTATGTAGTTCAAGAAAACTATTTCCCTCTTGTTCTATTTATTGATGTTCAAACTTACAACTGTAACAAAAGTGTGTGAATTTTAAAAAATCAATTACTACCAATAACTAAAAATACAAACTACAAAACTTAAGAAATTATAAAATTAGTGGCAACCTTAGAACTATAATAAAATAAATATTAGAAATTTGACAATAAACAGTACACTACAAAACCTACAATAAACATTAAATTTTAATTTAAACAATAACTTTATAATACCAATGAGCGAAAATTACAAAATTTAAATAATATAACTACAACAAATAAAAAATAAAATCAATGTAGCTTTCTGACTACATTTTTTTCTAATGATTCAGAGCCATTCTACTGCAGCAATATCTGGAACAAAAAAGAACTTTTACTCGCAGGATAATAATCAATTAAGATATCTTATTGTCAAGAGGGGACTTATTTTAATCATAAGAACAAGCAAATTTAGCATTTCTGAAACTTGTTTCACTGGACATTGTACTAGTTGATGTTGAGTGTACTTATAAGTATCATTATTTTCGATATTCTTGTAATATGCAAATATCTAAATCTTTATCTGGTTTTATTTACAAATAATTTGACATCACATAAACAACACAAGGACACCAGGAAAATCATGGACAAAAGATGAAAACTAATGTTATTTAATACTAACCTCTTGTTAGATATCGAAGTGTTAATGCCAATCGATGGTCTGCAGGAATTGCCTTTCTCAACTGAGTGTACTTCTTCTCAATATGAGGTTTCATAAGATGCAATTAATAACGATTTAAAATAATCCTCCTTGTTCGAAATTTGTAAAACCCGCGACCAGTGGCTGATCCTTCACTAGCATGATTATGGCACTCAAGTCTTTTCTTTTTTCCATGCCTTAATCCATGATCAATTTGGTATTATTTCCTCATTCTTCACAAAGTTAAAAGCCACAATACACAAAACTACGGCGAAATAAAGGGAACTATCTTTGTGCT
The DNA here is from genome assembly GCF_019202785.1 of Penaeus chinensis. Taxonomy (NCBI): domain Eukaryota; kingdom Metazoa; phylum Arthropoda; class Malacostraca; order Decapoda; family Penaeidae; genus Penaeus; species Penaeus chinensis. The sequence goes on along the minus strand of NC_061838.1, from coordinate 14,698,404 downwards.
CCGTGCTACCGCGTAGTCAATCCTTGGGTATGTCTGGGCTGGCACGGAGGCTGTTTCCGCAGTTGAAACACTACGTCTGGCAGGGCGGACGGAAATGGGTCGTGGCCCGCGCGTAAAGAAAGCCAATGGAACCTCGCCTTAGAAAGACCTGACAAATGGAGAAGCTGTACTGCCAGGACCATTCTGTAAATCCTCTGCAGCTCAACTCTTTTACCAGCAGAGAAATTGATTCGTTCCACAAGAATGCTCTTTCTTTGATGAACATGATGGTATGAAATGGACAAGCAAGTTTTCTCTACGTCGGTTTGCCATTGACCTTGCGACTAAGGGAGATGTCTAGGGGGTCATGCGCGGGAGGCAAACGTATTGCTCCGCAATCACAGTGATTTGACTTCACCAGTCCAATTTGGGAACTTCCCTCCGCTTGATGAGCTGTTAGCGCAGAGACATTGTCTCTCTTGGCTGATGTGAAACAGCAATTTACAACAGCTGATTGACTCTTTCCAAGGATACTTTGTATTTCAAATAGGTTTCTGTGATATAAACATGTATGCGGGGTGCCATTTATTTCTAACCTGAATTCCAAAGAGATTTTGACGCAATAAAAATGATCGGGATGAGCTGCTGGTTTGCAACACGATCCGGAAAGAATTTCAGTCATTTCAACTAGACATCTTTAATACGCACAACCCAGACATTCCCAGAGTTGACAGAGAGAGTTCTGGAGCATCTCCTATACTTTTACTAGGCTTCTACACACATGATAAGACTAGACATGCCTCCAGCATCATTAGAATGCTGAAGAATCACTTGATCAAACACTTGGCATCAAATCAACGAATATCAAAGTTGAAGATGGCGTGATGGTGCAACGCCAAGATAACCATCGTTAACTGTAATATTATTATATTCTTATTATCATGGTTATCC
>NC_061838.1:14672474-14674974 GCF_019202785.1 Penaeus chinensis | reverse complement strand
CCATTGCTATATTTTCTTTTTGATGCTCCCGAGTATATCTTCCACTTTTGTCTGTTCCTTGATCCACGTCACCCTCATCCGATCTCGTAGACTAATTCCCAGCATCAACCTCTCCATCCCTCTCTGGGCACTTATTAGTTTCCTCTCCAGTAATTTGGTTGCCTCTTATTATACTACTGTGTCTGCCGAAGGCGCTCCAGCCTAGACTGATGCGTCGCTTAAAATTACCTCTTCGCTAGATGTGTTTGTCTGTACGAGTTGCCCTAGGTATATACACTTGTCTACTATTAAACATGATCTTAGTCTTTTTCTTGTTCATCCTAAGTCCGACTTTCAGGCTTTCTCTATTCAGATAATTTATTAGTTGCTGCATTTCATTTGCAGATTCACTGAAGAGAACAATATCATCTGTTTAGGTATTTTTCCCTAATTTTGATACCCTTTCCGGTACATTCTAGCTTTTTTAATATTTCTTCAAGGCAAGCTGTAAACAGTTTTTTGTAAGATAGTATCGCCCTGTCTAACACCTTTCTTAATTGGGATTTTATCGGTCTCTGTGTGGAGCTTTATGGCTGCTGTCCCATCTTCGTATATATCTCCTAATATTTTACAATATACCTCCTCTACCCCCTGTCTTCGAACAGCTTCTAGTCCTGCTGGTATTTGTACAGAGTCAAATGCCTTTTCGTGATCGATGAATGCCATACACAGGGGTTTCCTATATTCGTTTATTTTTTCTCTTATTTGGGTGAGCGTGTGTATGTAGTCTGCTGTTGAGAATCCGCTGCGGAAGCCTGCCTGTTCTCTGGTTAGAATCCAGGCTGACAGAAATGCGAGTTGTGATGATTTTAGTGAACGGTTTGTAAGTAACTGAAGGGAGGCGTATGGGTTGGTAGTTTTTAAATCCTTTCTGTCCCCTTTTTTATGAATCAAAATGATTGTTGCATTTTTCCAGGCTTTCGGAATTGTTCCATTGAGAAGGCATTTGTTAAAAAGATTGGCTAGTTTCATTGTTGCAATTTCTCCTGCATTTCTCCTAGTGTTTTCCCTCTCTTCATGCCTTTCAGCGCTCTCTTTATTTCTTCCATGGTGATGTTGGGTACTTCTCTAGTTACCGCGTTCGCTTCTGTCCGTGACTGTTCGTTTTCCACTACTCTTATGATTTCAGTCTTATTATATGTCACTTCTCCGTCTGGTTTCTTTATTGCATATATTTGATTTCTCCCTATTCCAAGTCTCCTTTTAGCTGTTTTCATGTTGGTACCTGAGATCACTGTTTAATTTATTATTTGAAAATTGAATTTCCGTATATCTTCTCTCTTCTTTTTATTTATAGTTTTTGTTAGTTCAGCGTATTCTGTTTTGTCCCGGTTTAACGATGCTTTCATGCGTAAGTTCTTTAGTTTCTATCGAGAGCTCGCTAGAGCTTTTTTTGACGTTCTTACCGCCTACTTCAAGTGCAGCTCCCTTTTTTGTGTCACTGAACTGTTTGTTGATTTGGTCAATGTTGAGATCTTCGTCGCTGAGAAGTGAATATCTGTTTTGGATGTTAATGCTAAATTTTGTCACTCTAATCTCGAAGTTAGCTAAGTTTGGCTGCGGTTTATTCCTTTCCCTTCTGAGGTGTAATTTAATTTGGCCTCTGACCAACCTATGGTCGTTGACAACATTCACTTTATTAAAAACTTCCACACTTTCACACTCACAAATTCGTTTTTGAAGTCCGATGGTAACTTCCATGTCAACTTCCGCTCTGGTCCTTTTTCGAAGAATGTATTCATAATATTTAGTGATCGAGCCTCCGCAAAGTCGACTAGCATTTGTCCCCCCTCATTCCTAGTGCCTATTCCGTGATTCCCCACTACGGTTTCTCCTTCTGTCTTTTTACCTATTTTGGCATTAAAGTCTCCCATAAATATTGTGAAATGGGTTTTTACTCTCTTGCTGGCTAAATGAACATCTTCATAAAAGTTTTCTATTTCTTCATCACTGTGGCTGCAGGTTGGAGCACAATCTTTAAGTTGTACCTATTATTTAGTTTAATTGTTACTGAAGCTACTCTTTCGTTTATACTATGGAATTCTACAATATTCTTTTCTAAATGTTTGTGAACTAAGAAAACTACCCCTAATTCTTGCTTGCTATCCTGGGGTTTACCTCTCCAATAGAGCACGTGTCCATCATTTAGTATCTTCTGTTCTTCGTAGGACTCTAACCTCACAGAGTCCTAGTGTGTGTGTGTGTGTGTGTGTGTGTGTGTGTGTGTGTGTGTGTGTGTGTGTGTGTATGTGTGTGACACACATAAATTTTTGTCTGCAGACGATCCTGTGGCCATCACGCCTCTATCCAGGCGCAGCGGAATCCAGTTTCTCGTTTCGTCTTCACGCTTTTACCATCCGCCCTTACCCGCCGCCTGTCCCCGCCTGCCATCGCTCTTCCATGGCTGCCAGTCCTTTTTTATAAATCTGTTATGTTCTTTCCAAACATATAGGAAGCCAAA
>NC_061838.1:14647474-14652474 GCF_019202785.1 Penaeus chinensis | reverse complement strand
GTCTTGGAAAGCTTCACTTATCTTGGTGGTGTAGTGCAGAGTGACGGAGGTTCCGACCGGGAAGTCACTCGACGACTCGGACTGGCCTACGGCGTTATGGACTCATTCAATAGGAGTATTTGGCGCTGTCGGTATTTGACTAGGAGAACTAAGATCAGGCTCTTCAGAGCACTGGTGATCCCGGTCTTACTCTATGGGTGTGAGACCTGGACACTGAACACTGCTCTGAAGGCCCGTCTTGACTCCTTTGGTATTAAGTGTCTTCGCAGAATCATGGGATATACCTGGAGGGACATGTGTCCAATCAGAGGATTCTCCATGCGACTGATTCAAGACCTATTACCAGTCTGATACGAGAGCGCCAACTTCAGCTATATGGGCACGTGGCTCGTTTTCCTGAGGAAGATCCGGCTCATAGGGTCATCTCCGAGAAGGTTGACCCAGGCTGGAGAAAAGACCAAGGGGAAGGCCACGGAACTCTTGGCTGAAGCAAGTCGATCAGAACTGCCAAGATGTGCTGGGAGTGGGAAGGAATGCTGCATGGAGGCTTGCTCAGAGGGACCCCAGGAGGTGGAGGCAAAGGTTGGGCGCGGCAAAGCGCAGCCATGCGTATGTCCCCTTAAGATGATGATGATGATGATATCTATATATACCTGGGTTACGTATATGTATATGTGTGTGTGTGTGTGTGTATGTGTGTATGTATATATATATATATATATATATATATATATATATATATATAACACACATACACATACACACGCACACACTTACACACACACACACACATACACAATCACACACACACACACACACACATACAAACACATACACACACAAACACACACACACACACACACACACATACACACACACATATTCACACACACACATGTATGTATATGTATATTTACATGTATAAATATCCATATATACGTATAAATATATTTATAAATATATATATATATAATTATATGTATATATGCACACACCCACACAAACAAATATATATATGTGGGTGGGTGTGTGTGTGTGTGTGTGTGTGTGTGTGTGTGTGTGTGTGTGTGTGTGTGTGTTTATATATATATATATATATATATATATATATATATATATGTGTGTGTGTGTGTGTGTGTGTGTGTGTGTGTGTGTGTGTGTGTGTGTGTTTGTGTATATGAATTTATATATATATATATATATGTGTGTGTGTGTGTGTGTGTGTGTGTGTGTGTGTGTGTGTGTGTGTGTGTGTGTGTGTGTGTGTGTGTGTGTGTGTGTGTACATATAGATAGAGAGATATATATAAATATAGATATAGATATACAGATATGTCCTTCTCTCTCTCTCCGTCTCTCTCTCTCTATATATATATATATATATAAATATATATATATATATATATATATATATATATGTATATATCCTCCCTCTCTCTCTCTCTCTCTATATATATATATATATATATATATATATATATATATCCTCCCTCTCTCTCTATATATATATATATATATATATATATCCTCTCTCTCTCTCTCTCTATATATATATATATATATATATATTCCCTCTCTCTCTCTCTCTATATATATATATATATATATATATATCTATCTCTCTCTCTCTCTTATTTATCTTTCCTTCTCTTTCTCTTTCTTTACCTATCTGTCTTCCTGTCTAACTCTCTCTATGTGTCTATCTATCTATCTGTCGTCAATACATATCCGTCGCTCATTTCCTCTGACTTTTTATGAACTTTTCTGTTTATAGGTATGTCTCTCTATTCGAGTGCTTTTAACTTTTCTTCACCCATTGGAAGTTTGTGTCGTCTTAACCCAGTGCCGACATTCATGACGTGTACTTGTATGCCATGTTCACTGTGATTTTACTTGTTTAATTGTTTTTCCACATAGACGGCTACACTTGTACTAAGTCACCAATGAGTCGATTACGAGTACTACCTGTCTCGCGCGTTTACCCTTTTCTTTGATTAAAAAATATATATTTTACTTTATCTTATTTGGCTTTTACTATTTTTTATAACAGTATAGTGATTATAATGTTTATAATAAAAATAGCACCATCGATATCCATAGCACTAGTAAAAAATATTTTTTTTCCTGCCAATTCAAATCAGGTAAGGTCACAAGGTCTACTAATTGACTCCTTTGTGGCTAAGCACTAGCAGAGCCATCTATGTGCAGAGACATTTCTCAAAAAAATAAAAAAAATAAGCACAGCATTTTTCCCATGTTTTATTCATTTTCCCTGGCGGCCATGGGTTAAAGTTTCATGAATATGCCACAGCGCCGTATTATTTAGAATTGTAAATCATACAATTTATTATATAATCAATCAATTTTCCCATATTGCTCTGTTGTTTCACATGAAATACAGATACCATGATTTTTTTCTTCTCAATCACATTTTTGAGTTACCACTTTTTACGCAGGTTTCCCCTCCAAAATGACGTTGGACTGCCGTTCTCTTTCGCGCACGAGATGACTTAGTTTTCTTTGTTTCCAAGTCGCGCGCTTGAATATTGCCTTAAAGTTTTTTATCGACTGCTCTGCTATAGTTTGGGAGGCATTTTTATTGTCATTGTTGTTTTGATTATTACTATTATTGCTGCTGATCCTTCATTACCATTCATGTTCTTGTTGTTATAATTAGTAGTGTTAAAATCGTCACTCGTATGACCATACCATCCTTGCGTTCCGTTGGAAATTACGGAATAATTTTATGCGTTACAAAGACTACGGTCGAAAGGAACGGTCTGTAGCACTACGGTGACGATCAAATGTAAACAGTGACCCACACGAGTTTTCTGGGTTTTAAATTTTGTGGTTAAACACTTTTACTATGGCTTTTATATATGCTAATATTTATAACAGTCATCTTTTTATCTTTACATATCGTATTTCTCATTAATAGTCCAGCTGAATATGTAGTCAAATACCAGTCAACATCCATACCGAAAAATATACCTTGGCATTCTACATTAGCTGTGTTTGTAAACAATGCACACACACACACACACACACACACACACACACACACACACACACACACACACACACACACACACACACACACACACACACACACAAAAAAAAAAAAAAAAAAAAAAAGAAGAAAAAAAAAAAAAAAAAAAGTGATACAAGCCGCTGATATTGTGTGCTTCGTAGCGCTACGAAGCGCCCAGCGGAACGCAGGACATATCACCATCATCCTCATGATCGTAATCACAATAACATCATTGTATATTAGCCTCATACGTGATTGTAGCTCTAGCATTCATACGTTATATTACAGTATGATAGTCACCGGTTCTCCAGCTTGGATGATTGTATCCCCAAGGTCAGGAACTATTCTCAAAACACAGCCTGTCTTCAAAATGCACCAAAAGCTGATTTGCATCTGCTTGATTAGATGTTCCCTCAAACGCAAGCAACGGAACTGCAGTTTTTTTTCCACTCCTCATTCTAAGTGCTCAAAAAATACGATATACTTTTTAAGTGAATTTGTAATCGCATTAATTGTGGCTAATTATTTGGTGATTGTTAAATATTTGACTTTTAATAGTATAAAACAGTGAAACAGTAATGGTCTTCATTAATGCAGATAGTATTAGCTCCAGTTTTGGTAAAGTAGTGAGAGTTACAGCGACAGTAATAGCCGTTTAAGCAGGGGTAGTAGTAGTATAGCAAAAGGAATGGATCCCAAGGCCAATTCTTTCTACGCAAGGTTAGCAGAAGTCATGTCAAGATAACAAGCCTCACTACGTCTCTGGGGGAAAACGATCATGCATTATCTATGACCTAGGTTGAGGACAAAATGGAGGCGTAAATATATAAGGGAAGATTAGAGGCCATTAAAAATTAAATGAACAGTCACAGTAGAAATAGCAGAAGCACTGTAGACCTTCTCTTTCCTGCGGCCGCATGAAGCACATGGAAGGAGAAAGAAGAAAGAGACGAAGTGGAAGATCTAAAAACTGAGTTGCAAATCTCTTTCGCGTTCCTTGCACAGTTGATAATGAGCCCGTGTGATAAGGACGAGGTGATCATGGCAAGCGGGAAACTATAGCATAGTTTCAAGATCTTCGTTCTGAAAATGTTCACATCATTGCATATTACAGCTCAAAAATAAGAAGTATTGCAGAAATCAAGTTAAGAAAATAATTATATTTCCACTCTAAAAAAAAATCATGAAATTAGGGGAAAATAAGCATGGATGTTAAAATAATATTTATGTAATAATGATAATAGGAAGATATTAAGGGGATGATAATAATGATAATAACAATAAAGATAAAAGGTAATGATGATGATAATAATAACGATAATAACAATGATAATAATAATAATAATAATAATAATAATAATAATAATAATAATAATAATAATAATAATAATAAAGTAAAAACAAGAAAATTGTAAAAAGTGTGCCATTTCAAAGATTTATATAATTAAAATAAAATAGAGCTATGCGAGAACCTACAGCATGAGAGAAGATATGTAACAAATATTTGGTGAAAAAGATCTGGCTAACGTCATTCGATTCCAATGAAGGGAGCGTCCCTGCGCTGGCGAAGAGGAAATTTGGGAAAGGCCGAGGCAGTGTCACAAAATCGAAGGAGGGAATATGAGAAAAGTTAAAAGGGAAAACCTCAGATCATGGATGGAATGCAAGAGCTGTAGCGAATGGGCCTTTCCTGTTCGGAAATAACAGAAGGATGTCCGATGCAGGATGTTAAGACATATCAAAACAAACTATTCCTGAGGAATGTCCATCCCACAAAGAAGTAAATAGCTATCACTAGATAACGATAATGATAATAGTAATAATGATAAATGAAAACCGGGATATGTGTGCTGTAGTTGTTATTACGAAGAGAAAGGTGTAATTATGGAAATTTGGAAAATGATGAGGATGGCATAAGGAGTACCTAGGCTTCTCTATGACTAGTGTTTCACAGGGCAAGCTCACCTGGT
>NC_061838.1:14586186-14603686 GCF_019202785.1 Penaeus chinensis | reverse complement strand
CCGAAGGAGAGACTGGGAAAGAGCAAATAAATTCCAGTTTGTGGAAGGGAAACAAGAGGCATGCGGCGCGTCGGGAAAATGAGACGTTGGATAATTTGATTTGCGGTCAAGGAGGCACTTGCCCAACACACTCGCAATGTGAGAATCTGTTGAAATATTGTGATACTCAATCTTTTACCCACAGTATCAATCAAATATAGTTATATTTAATTATTGGTGTCCATCCTTTCGCCGTAAAAGGGTGCCCATCGTTTGTAATCATAATAATATCAACTGGAATGCTGTGGAAATATGAACATACAAACATGAACGTACGGGCTACACAACAACCCACGACCTTTCAGAGCGAAACATCTTCATTCAAGTTTACCTTCAGGACAGTATGCGCGACGTCATTCATATCCTCGCCGTTCCCGAGACCCGACAGGAGAAAGTGGCAGCGAGAGACTCTCACCCCCGCTGTCCTTGACACGCGAAAGTGACAGTTGGTCGTTCTTGTTTGTTTTTAAACACCTGCGATTGGTACGTGTGTTAGGATACACCGTCGTTAGCAACGAAGACAGTTAAAATAATGAAACATGCCTTTAGAAGATAAACTTTAATAACATCCCGGTTAGCGTCCCAGAAAGGGAAGGCAGAGGAGGGCGGGGAGGCTGCAAGGGAGACACCTTCTTGTCGCTGTTTTTGCTGCTGATGAAAGTAAAAGTCAGTGAACTCAGCTGCTCTAGGCTACCGGTCTAGATTTTTACCACGGGTTTAGAGTTATTGTGACCAAATATTTGTTAATTCAAATTAACACCAATATGTAGAATATACTTGATGTGGGATGGATGAAACTAGCAAGTGGTTATTTGTTATACAAAACAGAAAACGGTGTTCGTAGAAACACCCGGCCTCGTGAGTCTCTGTTACTACCATATATGTAAAGTGATTACTCACTACATTCCAGTTTGTCCCACAACCATCATGTAGCTTTCACCTCCTCCTCGTGATCTCCCATTTCTTTTGAAATGTGACTCACAGGAGCTCTGCTTATGCTCGGACTCCCTTTTAAAGCAAAGTTGGTTTAGCCGAATTCAATTCATTTTTTGGTTACTGTCCTCTTATTAAGTCATGATTCTTAGACCGGTCAACTCACACCGAGCGTGAAAGCTGAAGAGAATGTAGCATCTCACGTCCGCTTACCTGGCATATACCAGACCTGTCCGACCAGCTGTCTAATGTGTTGAGGGCGGTCGCCGCTCTCTTCCTTCGTCAGTATTTTTCCGAAGCACTTGTCACTTTTCTCGCCGACGGTGCCAACGCAATCGGGGTCTCGGAATGCCACACGAGATGTTATTTCGAGGGTCTAAAGGGAGCTTTTCGCGTGACCCAACTTGGAAGTGAGAGTGAAAGTTGCACTGCGACAGAAAAAGAGCAATCATCCCAATATAGGTCACTTACCCCTGATAAGGTAAGAAAGCTGCCCTTGTTTTGTTTTATTACCGCATTATTTCCATGCTATATCAAGGTAATGTCGTTTAATTGATGGATCTGTTATAATAAATTAAATTTACAGTATTATAATTTTGTTAAGAACCATCCCTTATTATATATATTTAATGAGTAACACCATAATCACCTCACAAATCCCCCGAGCTTAGGATAAGGATCCCTTAAGTCCTTGAAATTGCCTTTTTTGAAAAATGAGGAACTAACAACTTGTTTGGTGAACACGGCAGGGATATCTAGTACAGCCTTGTGTCTCTGCATCTTGTTCTTAACGAAAATTATATACGCTTCGTTATAAGATATGCAGGAAGCTACAGTGTGCTTTGATCAGATGCAAATATAAATTCATCCATACGTGCTTCCTCCTCTTGCCTGACGTTTGTCGGGAGAAGCAGCCAGGATCTCCGTAGACGTCCATTTCTCTGGATCTCTTGATCTCCCTCGCCCCCTTCTCCATTCTCCGTCTAACTAAGGTCAAAGTACCCGGTGTTCAAGGCTGCCGTCATCTCCTCATGCCTCATTATCTCCCACCACGGGTAGCCTCATCCTCACGCAACCTTACAGTTTACCGTGTCGCCTCATAAGTATACACGTACTTCAGTAATACACACATTACGTGTAAGTTTCCTTCTTGTTAGCATGTCCTTGCACCTCCGTGTGACTTCCTTATTTAAATTTTATTTATTGCCTTACACATCGCGCATATTCTTAGTTTTTATGCAAACACACTTATCTTAGTACCCCATCCCTAATTGCGCATAATCTATGGTCATTTATACACCTTCTCTGACCATACGTAGCGCCCCAAGCTTCAATCCTCATTTCTTATACCTTGGAGTTTGGACTTAAGTTATCCAAAGTTCATTCTCACCACATCCTATATAATTAATTTACCGTTTACTGAATTTCTTGCTTGGCGCTGCTGATCTTATAAGGCTCCCCTCATTATGCGTTGCTTGTCTCAAGTGTGCCTCTTATGAGGGACGATGTGACTGGTACACGTGGATAACTGTAAGGGTCAGTCACCGAGGCGATAACAGATATCCTTCCAAGGGAGTCCTTTCCGGAGTGACTGGGAAGAGCTAGGCGGGTCCAGTGACCTCGTCGCCCCCACACTCCGTAGTTAGACAGCCTGCGTGGAAGTGGCCCGGACGGGGCAAGGGTTCGGCCGCTCTCGGCTGGCGAAGCTTTTTTCATGAAGATAATGTCTAGTTTTCTGAAGGCGTATTGGGGCTTTTATAGTCGTAATCTTTATTGGTATCATTATTACCTCTGTTTACGGTGGCATTGCCTTTGTTGCATCGATCGATTATCGGAGTAATTTATCTACACAGCGGGGCAATTACCTCGTCATATTTTTGTTATTACAGTCACGCGTGAGATTATCAGATTCCATATAATTACCAGCACTAGAGATCTCTGGGCACGAATATCCGGCCGTGCGGCCCCGAGCGGAGGAGGAGACACCGCTAAATTAAAGGTGTGTTGTCACCCGAGGCACAACCCGCATCGGTCTCCCCCGAGGTACCGGAGGAGTGTCACCCGACGGGGCCCTCGGCGCACGGGGGCGAAGGGGCCTCTGTCGCTGGCTCTTTCACCGACGCTCGCTGTGCCTACCGACTCGCGCTCCTTCGCTTTCTATATTTCTATATCTATATCTATATATCTGGCAATATACATATGTGTGTGTGTGGGGGGGGGGGGGGGTACCTAAATAAATGCACACACACGCAACACACACACACACACACACACACACACACACACACACACACACACACACACACACACACACACACACACACACACACACACACACACACACTCACTCACACACATACACACACACACACATATATATAGACATATAGATAGATAGGTACATATATATATATATATGTATATATATATATATATACATGCATACATGCATATACACATACACACACACACACATACCCACACACACACATATATATATATATATATATATATATATATATATATATATGTGTGTGTGTGTGTGTGTGTGTGTGTGTGTGTGTGTGTGTGTTTATCTCTCTCTCTCTCTCTCTCTCTCTCTCTCTCTCTCTCTCTCTCTCTCTCTCTCTCTCTCTCTCTCTCTCTCTCTCTCTCTCTCTCTCTCAATCTCTCTCTCTTTGATATTCTCTCCCTCGACATAATGAGCGGTTGAAGGGCTAGGATTCCCGATAACAACAGTAGATCATCCAGTTTTTGTGTTTGCGGGGGGGTGTAACTTGGAGGCGGGGGGGCAAAGGGATGGTGTGGTGAAGGGGATTGCGGGTGATGGGGGAGGGGTGAGAGTCGGGGAGTGAGGTAGTAGGTGGTTAGGATGCTTTGTTCCGTGAGAAATCCCTCGCCCGCATCCGCCTATAAATACCCTCGGAGATCTAAAGCATAAGTGTATTTGAGACGCCAGCTGCTTCTGAGACCATGTTATTAAGGAGCAACCAATTATCTGCCTTCTACTTATCTGGTTTTCTTCCCTCTCTGGTCCCCTGTCCCTCCCTGACCTTCAGCCGAGGCTCCTCTCCCGCTCTCTGCATCCATGCGCAATCCAGTTTAGAATAATAGATGAAAAAAAATGATAACGCAGGCTACTTGGCTACCTTGAGAGAGTCTAGATACTCGCACCTCCTCCTCCAGTGCATGTAACACACCACGCTCACCGTCTCCTTTTCGCTTCCTGCTTCTCTCTCTCGCCCTCTTCTTATTCGACCATCATTGATTCCTTTTCCCGTTACCGCCTCTCCAGCCACCCCAGCGCATTCTTACTTCTTCCTAGCGGTCGTGGCCGTTTGGTGTGGATTCCGCGGGATTCCTGAGGGCTTCCTTGCGTGTTGCCGCGTCCCACGCTGAGGATCCTGGCCTTCCTGACCTCATACCTTACTCCGTACTTCGTCATGCAATACTTCATCATACGTCTGCGTTTTAACACAGTCATTGCTACAAGCGGTATTATGGCGTTGCTATGTCTCTTCGATGAAGGAGTCATTGGTGTCTATTAATGTGCAGTAGTTATTTTTACCATCGTCACTATTAGCATTCCAATCATTTCATTTACTTACATCAGTTCATCCGAGACGCAGCTAACAAAGGCAGCCTTAATAGCTTAGGCTAATGGCCCCTCGCGGACCCCCTTCATACATCACGCGGCCGCCAGCGAAGGCATTTCCCCGAGCCATCTGAGGTAACGGCTAGGCGCTGACCTCCGTGGGCGAGGTTCAGGTTTGTGAGTAGGGGACTGGTCGGGGACCGAGCCAGAGGTTGGCAGATTGGTGAGGATAGGGAGAAGGAGACAGCTTGCCGGAAAGTTGAGTAACCCTGTATATCTCCCCGCCCACTCCCGCTTCTTCTCCTGCTCAGTGCATACGACTTCGATTGGTACATGCTATCTGTCACTATGGTCGTGATTCAGCCTTCAGTTACTTTCTTTTTTTTCTTTTTTGATGTATCCTTTTTCATGTAATTCAACCTCAACCTTGTCCTCTTCTACCCGTCTTGTCACTCTAGTCGAGACTTCTTGCAGTCTTTCCAACTTGTTGCTTTACCGAGCAAATCTGCTTCGCTTTTCGGTACGCTGACACCCCAGCCCCTCTTTGCTAGCTATTTTACCGAGCCACATTCCCCAGCCTGGCAAAAAGCGACGCCTCACGGCGCTGCCTCATCCGGTATTGCTTCGCCCCGCCGGCACCAAGCGTCACCAAGGGCATAGGTGGGCGGCAGTGTAGAAACAATATCCACCACGCCCGTAGAAATGTATGCATGCAAGACATTAGTCCTCAAGTCATCTGAACTCTATTAATTTGTATTTATTCATGATTTGTGTGTGTGAGTGTGTGTGCACGTGTGTGTGTGTGTGTGTGTGTGTGTGTGTGTGTGTGTGTGTGTGTGTGTGTGTGTGTGTGTGTGTGTGTGTGTGTGTGTGCGTGTGTGTGTGTGTGTGTGTGTGTGTGTGTGTGTGTGTGTGTGTGTGTGTGTGTGTGTGTGTGTGTGTGTGTGTGTGTGTGTGTGTGTGCTGTCGTTAATACAATGCAATAAAGGAGGAGAAGGATCCCCTAGTGTAAATATATGTCCCTTTTGAACACCGTGCATACAGCTCCCTGCGTGGGTCTATCCCCATCGAGTGCCCGCACGAGGACCTGCTGCGTGTGGGTGAGCCGTGGGCGTAGCGGAGGTGGTCGAGGGGGAGAGAGCGGGGGAAAGAGGACACGAGGGAGGTCCGGGACGGAGGACACCCAGTGGTCTAAGAGGCTGCGGTGTCCTGTTTTTCCCTTCTGGTTTATTGGACTTGAAGCCGTGCTTGCTGCGCGTGGGCTGAGTACCGTTCCAAAGAGCGCTAGTCCGTGCGCTTGGGTGACCAACTTATTTATTCCGAAAACTCGTAAGTCTAGCCTAAGTGTGGTCATCGCCAGATGCCATCAGATTCAGCCACGAATGTTTTTTTCCTTGATATTGTTCAAATGCAGGAAAGGGCAGCAAGGACAATGCACACTTCTTGCTGGCGACTATCTTGGCCCGACCCTTAGGCAGACCATACTCCCCGGGAAGTATCCGACTCGCGCACACCTCCGGCGCCACCTAACCTTCACGTGTCCTTTAGCTTTGGAATATTCAAATCGACTTGAAATCACGCTTACGACAGGCCAGACTGACTTCAGCGCTTCTAACCATGTCCGGCCCCTCCACGTTGGCCCAACCTCCGTCTCTGATCATTTCGGTAGATCTCTACAGCGCTTTGTCAATATTGCTGCCGCGTGGGCGGCGGGGCAAAATAACAGGTTTATCGTCTGGCAAAACGTGCTTGCTGCCCCTCCTATCCTCATCTTTCTCTCCTACCTCTTTTCCTCCCTCTTTCTTTCCCTCCCTTTCCGTATTACCCCTTTCGTAAAGATGGGCCGTTAACTCCCCCCGGCCTCCGACTCACAGTCTGGGCGGCCATGGTTTTTTCCTCGTGCTTTTTACAGTGCGTTCGTGAGTGCGGGGTGATTGACGAGCGAAGGAAAGACTAGGCAGCGAATATCTGGATGCAGATGTTGCCTCCAAGTTGTATGAATCGCATTGTGATAAACAGAAACGTTGGTCGGTAGATATAACTGTAACATTGGTACACGTCCTTTAGTTGATTCATGCGCCTTATGTTCGATTTAGTGATTGCGAAATTCCAAAAGGGAAAATTACACAAGTATAGCAAATGTAGTTATTTCACTGGCAAATTGACGGCATATTGTTTAATGTCTTGAAGTACTTAGTCTCTTTGTGCTCTTAACAAAATAAGTACAAATATTCTTTGACCTTTCCTACCTGCCTCGACAATGGCAGAGGGAGCTGAGCAGGAGATGGGGCATGGAAGAGAAGAACAAAAGATATGAGGAAAGAAAATGTGGAGGAGGCGGAGAGACCGAGAAGACGGCTGTCGGTGACGCAAGAATCTGAGGGCGTTGTTGGCCTGGAGTGAAAGTTGCAGAATCTCACTTGCAATTGTTCTATTGCAAGAGACGTCTATAACTTTTGCCTCATCGATGATTTTTATCTATAAAAAAATCTTCTTGAAAAAAATAATAGAAATTAAACAAGATTAGTGTTGTTTGTAGACATCAAGCGTAATCGGATGACAACGCGGTGGAGCCATCTCGCCGCCATTCCCTCTCTGGCTACGTCTCCTTGACTGCCTTTTTGGCGCCTCTCGCCTTGCTTAACTCGGACCCTTCATGTGAGAGGCTTTCTTTTATCATTATTCCTGAAGACACGTCAAGAGGTAAACAGGAACTCCTCTGTCTTGCCCACAGGCTGTTGGCTTTCTACCGCCCACAGCCCCTCCCGCAGCCCACGTCGGCTAGGTACAGTTAAACCGACCTGTTCTGTTCGGTGTGAAGTCATCTGTTCGCTCATGATGACCTAAGTTCGCCGGTCACTTGCCCAGGTCGCTGTCTAGGCACCGCCGACGGCCGGGGAGCGGAGGGGAGCGCGTTCTGGGTCTTACTGTGGTGGAAGGATCATGCTTCCATTGTTTTTAGTTGATGTGTGATTGCTTCTATCAAATATCCAGGCGATATATCATCGACTACACCGAAACACTAATGCCAGATGCACGACTGTTACTCAACAACTTTATCCGAGATTACCAGAACAAGAGCACATTGTTTAGATAATAACACAATTACTCTAACATTTACTTTCGCAATGAATCAGACCAAGATAAACAATGGATAGGTATTAACATGCACAACTGCAAACATATATAAACTAAGCCGCCGTAGAAAGTGCAAGCGCAAATGATCGAAAGTGATGCGACGATTTCCTTTCGTTCTTCCAGTTTCGGTCAATCGTCCAGCACACGCACGCGCGCGCGCATACTCTCTCTCTCTCACACACACACACACACACACACACACACACACACACACACACACACACACACACACACACACACACACACACACACACACACACACACATACAAACGCACACTGTCATATACACAGTAACATTTGCACTGACACTCTTTTCACACACTCGCACATGCGCGCGCGTACCCCAAGTACAAATAGATAAATCTATTTCTGATTATCAAAACGTGAATAACAATGAACTAAACAAAAAACGTGGCTCAGCTAAAATAAGATCTGGGTGTTGGTGACTTCTCGACGACCTTGTGGCGCCCATATTAGACAAGGGCGGAGCTGAGCGCGGGCGGAGAGAAGTGGGAGAGGGGCCAGCTGAGTCCTGGCGGCGCCGTAGGACAGGGAGAGACGATCCTTCTCCCTTGGCCCTTAGCCTTGGTCTCTGCTTTTTGTCTTTTCGCTGTGATCCTGTCAGCCAAAGATGTGAATGGATTATATGGCAGTGGATGAGGGCATCTGTACTGGAACACCTGTATTTTTTTTTTTTTTTTTTTTTTTTTGATAGAGAAATTGGGAAAAAAAAAACATTTTATCGATAGAAGGAAGATTATAATACGTTAAGAATAGGTAAGACTTTCCAGCATTCGTCTCTTTCAGGCAGTTTATTTTCTTGAAAAAGTTTGAACATTTATTACAGTGTACCCTTCTTTTCTTCCACAGAAAACGTGATGAAGTTGTTAGTCGTCGGTCTGGCGCTGCTCGTCGGCGGTGCTTGGGCACAACATTCATGTAAGTTCTTTGTAATAGGGTGATAACACCTTGTAAATATGCCAAGTAATGCAAGTGGTTGATATTCATATGCAATGTACAAAGTATTGTCCTTTTTATAGTAGTTTGGCTTACAGACAGTAGATCTATTGACTTTTTTTGTAAATATAGATTAATTGTTTATGCGTATGTTTAAAAGAGTTGGTGCTTTACGTTAGCAAATCAGACTCAACTAACATGTCAGACCGCCAACGTTACGTTGTGTTTATCTTTATAGTGTTTTTAAATAATACCCCGGAAGGAAGTAGCGAGAGGCCTTGATGTTCAGTTCATAAATAGGCCTTTCGTGACAAGTCCTGACGAAAAACACATACGTGCGCAGAATTGGGATTTAGGAGCTCCCTTTCAAAACACATTCAGACTTTATATTGTATTCACCGTGGAAGAAAGCCTACAGCATTCCATATTAGGCTGAGCAGATTATCAGCGGAAAAAAAAAAAATCCCGAAATCAGGTCAATGAGGAATTATTTTCCCCATTTATCCCTTTTCCAACAATTATCACAGTGAACATATAAGACCGAGATTATTTGGTTCAAACACGTTTATATTCAGACCATCTGTGTTAGGGAAAACTTTCATGTTTTTCTTTCTTTTTGTTTTTATTGTTGGATACGAAACAATTCATTATTCTTTGCAATATGTTTTGCCTCCATTAGATTTTTATTGAATCACGTTATTATTATTTCATGCATTTTTTTTTTTTTTTTTTTTTTTTTTTTTTTTTTTTTTTTTTTTTTTTTTTTTTTTTTGTCTAGATGACTATAGACAAGTATTTTACTTTCTCCTAGGTTTTATTTCTGACTTAGTCTATGTTGTGATTATTTTTTACTCAAATTAGGAATTTCTTCATCGTGAGGAAGAGTTTTTTAACTACCATTAGTTTCACAGCATTCTGCATGTTCCCCGTACTTTCGAAAAGCTGCGCAACTTGTTGACTTTGTCTTCAAATTATGTGAATGAAGTTAAAATGTATTCACTGACTATTGAATGACTAGAATTGTTTCTCCATGTTTGTTTGTGCAGTTATCAACCGCGACACAGAACTATTAGCTTTGCCCAGCGATCAACTGATTCACTCAGATGTTGAACTCGATGCCGTCGAGTCCATTATTCCTCCGCCTCAACGAAACCCTGTGAATTTGAACGTGTACTACGCTACCCCAGATCAACTGCCTTTTGGGGCGAGGTTACCAGGCTATGAGAAAATCGATTATGCTTATGGATACCAAATACGTGATAATCAAGGCCCCAAGAATGTCGAAACCCTGCCTACAACGACAGTTAAAACAGCAACAGAAAAAGACAGTGTTTTGGGCTCATTCCACTCATTATTCTTTCCGGAATCTTTACATCTTACTCCTCCTGATAAAGAGTATTTGGACCCTTCGCCTCAGTCACAAAGTCCGAAAGTAGATCAACCTCAGGTAAAATCATTTCTTGAGGTTGGTGGTGCATACTTGCCTCCTGATCTTGATTTCAAAGCTGAATTGCCATCTCCTGCAGCACCATCTGATCAGTATCTTCCTCCAGAACCTGAGACAAAATTCGAAGCAATAACTACACCACCACTACCCAGCAATGAATACCTTCCTCCTGACTTTGAAATAAAATCTGAACCAACACCTACAACACCACCAACACCCGCCGATGCGTACCTTCCTCCGAACCACATTAGGAGCACCGAACTGCCACCTTTTCTTTCTGAATATCTTCCACCTCCACTTGATCTACCAGCATCTTCGGACCGCGGGTCACGCCATCCCATTCCTCCGACTCTTCCCAAGCCAGCAGCTGGTGCTGCCTGGAAGGTGGAGCAGCAATCTCCTGTGGGAGGTGATCAGCCAACACTTCAGCCTTTAGGGATTCAAACGGCCCACAACGAAGCTCCTGTCGAGTTTGTCGGAAAATACACCCCTTCTCCACCCCTTGGGGTTGAGGGTGTGCCTGAGGATAGGGTTATTGCCGTCACAGTAAAACCACCCCTAGGAGTTGTAGCTGCTGCTGAGGACCCCCCGCTTCATTTTAAGGCTGAAACTCCTGCCCAGTTGCCTGTGGGAGCCATTGGCGAGTTGAAAGATGAGATTATTATAGCTGACTCTGAAAAATCAACACAGCCTCCTATAAGCATAGTGGGTGATTTAGGAACAAACAAAATATACTTTCAGTCTGAAACTTCAAAATTGGAGCCTTATGCCATCATCAGTGAAATACAACCAGAAACCATTGAATTTCAGTCAGAAGTAGTCCAACTTCCACCCTTAGCTTTAGTGTCAGAACTACAGGAGAACTCCATTCGGGCCTATGCCGAGCAACCCAAGCCAAGCCCTTATGCTGTTGTTGGTGAACCTGTGGGCAACGCCATCAAGGCTGAAGCACACTCTCGTCCTGTGGTTGTAGGAGCTATTGCTAAGGTCAATCCTGTATGTGAGCAAAATGAAAATTGTGCTGATGACCAGATCTGCATGGATGGCCTGTGTGTCAATGCATGTGTAATTGCAACAGGACTCTGCGTCGGCCATGCCAGCTGTGTTGCACGAAGACATATTCCTGGTTGTGTTTGTCCTCATATGTTCACAGCCGTCACCCACAGCCGCAGCGGGCAAGATCAGTATGACTGCATGCCCATGATGATGATGGCTGCTGGCACCAGCAGGGGAGTTCAGATCACCGCAGGAAAAGCAAGTAACACAGGCTATGGTTTTGCTCCCATCGCTGATCATCGCAGAACTGACACGCGGATTCGCTATCCTCCACTTGCCATTCTGAGTAAGATGCTTCTGTTGCGGCCTCCATCCGGCACACCCTCCGCATGATGAACCCTCCGCATGCGAACTATACTTCGCTCGATCCTACTCACTCTTTCTGTTTTACATTTTCAGCTTTTCCGTTCAGTCCGCTGTTGCCCGTCGCCCCCATCGCTGTGTTCCGTAAGCACTGCAAAATAGTCTAGTAATCTGCATGTCGTCTTGACCTGCATGAACCTCCTGTCATCTCTCTTGATTATAAGCATATTAAGGGACATCAAAAACTGCAGTGACCATACATTTCAATAAAAGCATGTGCTACCAGTAACACATGTTACTGCACGACATGCACTTTCTTCAAGCATCTTTCTAAGAAAATCCCAGGAATGTCTGCGGTCCATACGACAGTTTCTAACCGTCCAAATAGTTACTAGCCACAAATAGTTACTAGTTTTCCGCGAATTAGAAAGCTAAACTGTATGCATGTCAGGTGGCATGTCTATGATACTATGATCCTTAAGGACAAAGTATGCCATGTATGACAGAAAATAATGCCCTTTGAAGTAACATTTTTTTTCCGCGAGGAAGTCTGCATTCGTAGTTAACATTCAATCTGCTGCCAGTTACTAGTTTAGTCTTAACCTTGATAGCCAGGTTATTTTCTTTGTGCATTCCTTAAGTAGTGGCTAAGCTCCTTGTCATAGGTTCGCTTTTGTCACTTCTCAAACCTCAAACAGACAGATAATCTTTATCAGTGATAGTCATGATAAAGAATCGACATTTTCAGTTCAGCAAATAGTACTCTTATCAAAAGCATGGTTTAATGTATGAACTACATTCAGGACTTGGATATAAGACCATGTATAATATGACAGCCACTAATCAGCAGACAGATGTCTCCAGAAAGGACTAATTTCAAATAAAGCATGGATATAGCAGATTGGGAATATTGACTGACAGTATACAGCATATAGGAACTTGACACAAGTCTGACATGGATACCTCACATCTACCGTTTGTCCTGAAGATTCTTAGAGTAACTGCGGATCCAATTGGCTTCTGGATAAGGACTTTGTAATATTCAGTAAGAATTTGCATGACTATGTAGGGACTACTGTATTATGACTGTAATATTCAGTAAGGATTTGCATGACTATGTAGGGACTATTGTATCATGACTAAACCTTAGCCCTTTATATGTTGCAGCAGATTTCATAATGATAGTTACATAGTCTTCGATTTGTCTTAATTTCCTTTACTAATAATGATCGCTCTATCCCAAACGATATGTTGGAGATATACTTGGAACTCTTTCCTTTGAAGCATGTGAACTGAAACATTTATTTTCCGTTTCTACACGATTTTATGTTGCGTGTATATGGGCTTATAACATTCCAGCATGTGATGACCATCAACTTGTAACTACAATTTATGTTTGGTGTAAAACTGTGTGAGTGAATGTGCGTATGTTAACAAAGATACCATCCCCTTGCGGCACACAGCAGCTCAGTTGATTCCAGAACTCAGTTTGGACGAGGCAAGTCCCGTCCTTGAAATTTCACATATAAACCCAAAGACGTTGACTCGAACAAAGGGTAACAAGGAACGACATGTTGATACTTTCCTCATCTAATACGGGTCTAACTCATGTTTCGTTTAACCAACTATGAAATTTATAATCAATTTACAAGCTATACACTGTCATTACATCAGCAACCGATTGATGTCGTGTATTAGTTAACCACTGACAGTAATGTAAGTTATTCTATATCTGAATCATTTACTGGTACCTTCATTCTCTATGTTCTGCGTCATTTACGAAATATTAACCTGCTAACAATTACCAGTTTTCAAGGTTTTCGTTGGCATGATTATAACAATGAGTATATAGATATGTGTTTGCATTTCCATTTACATCTCTATCTGTCTCTCTTTATATATGTTTATATATGTATATATATACATGTGTATGTATCTCTCTAATACACACACACATCTATATAAGTATATACATGTGTGTGTATATATATATATATATATATGTGTGTGTGTGTGTGTGTGTGTGTGTGTGTGTGTGTGTATATATATATGTGTGTGTGTGTGTGTGTGTGTGTGTGTGTGTGTATTAATTAATTCCCATGCTATCACCGATGTGGTGTTTGATAAACTACTTATATATGATATATAATATATAATATGTAATATAATATATATATATATATAATATTCATATTCGTGGGTCTTTATACTGGAAGTCGCTGACCAATGATCCTTCCCAGGGGAGTAGTTGTTTCGGTGATCATTGTCGATGGTTCTCAACCACCATCATATCAACGATAGACTCACCTATTACTGTATCTAGTTACTGTTACTTAATATATGCAAATACGTGTGTGTGTGTGTGTGTGTGTGTGTGTGTGTGTGTGTGTGTGTGTGTGTGTGTGAGTGAACACGCGTATCGCATTTGCATATACTGGACAAGTTAAACGTAAATGCGGTAGTAGGTAAATCTATCGTAGATATGAAGGTGGGTTGAGAACCACTAACAATGATTACCTAACCAGCTACTCCCCTGGGAAGGATCATTGGTCAGCCAAAACCTGTATAAAGACCCAATCAATTGCATGATGTCAACATGGCCCCAAATAGTCAAACACCGCATCGATAGTGGCACGGATATGAATGAATATTATATATATATATATATATATATATATATATATATAATGTATGTATATATGCATATATAGATACATATATATGTGTGTGTGTGTGTGTGAGTGTGTGTGTGTGTGTGTGTGTGTGTGTGTGTGTGTGTGTGTGTGTGTGTGTCTATATATATACAGTATGTGTGTGTGTGTGTGTGTGTGTGTGTCTATATATACAGTATGTGTGTGTGTGTGTGTATGTCTGTGTGTGTGTGTGTGTGTGTGTGTCTATATATACAGTATGTGTGTGTGTGTGTGTGTGTCTATATATATATACAGTATGTGTGTGTGTGTGTGTATGTGTGTGTGTGTGTGTGTGTGTGTGTGTGTGTGTGTGTAGTTATATGTATATGTATATATATATATATGTGTGTGTGTGTGTGTGTGTGTGTGTGTATGTATGTATGTATGTATGTATGTATGTATGTATGTATGTATGTATGTATGTATGTATATATGTGTGTATGTGTGTGTGTGTGTGTGTGTGTTTGTGTGTGTGTGAGAGAGAAGTCCACAAGTCCTTACTCAACATAAAATATCATATACTGTTGAATGTAAGATATGCCCAAGAACACAACCTTATTTTGAGCTTCTTGTCTAACACTTGCCCCCCCCCCTCCTCCCTTCTACGACCTTCTGCGACATCGCCGGCGTCGCCTTCAACAGCCGAGACACAGGGTCGGGTAACGACGCCTCTGAGGCAGTCCTTCGTGGATCGCCCATTTGTAAATCGACAGACGTCCCAGGACCCTTGCCGACCCTCGCCCTGCGGGCCCAATACCCGGTGCGAGGTGAGCTCAAAGGGCATCGCCCTTTGCAGGTGCCTTGCTGATTTCGTCCCCGACGGAAACACTATCAACGGATGCAAGCCTCAGTGCACCAGGTAGGAGGCGCAAGGCTGCGCGAGAGTTCGTTATGGAGTGATAATGAAACTCATGAGATCATGAATGCGCCGCCTCAGGAAGGCAGGAGAGGTGATCACTTCTTTCCCTCTTCTCGACAGGGATGACGACTGTCCTGACGACTACCGCTGCCGATCGACCAAGTGCGTGCGCGTGTGCGTGCAGGGAGCTTGTGGCATCAACGCTGATTGCGAGTCTCGCAACCACCGCGCTGTGTGCAACTGCCCGAACAGCTACAGCGGTGATCCTCACATTCGCTGCAACAGAAATGGTATGGATGTGGGTCTGCTTGACGTAAATGCTATCTTCTGTACTCCGCTTCAGTTGCTCTATATTGCCATCAGTAGCAGGTGTTGTGTTCAAAGTCAAGCTCCCTCTGAGCCTTGTCGTCTCGCCCGCAGTGCCTGAAACCCGCGTGTTCCCCCCTGCCCCCCCTCTCAACCCGTGCGACCCTTCACCATGCGGCATCAACGCTGACTGCACCACGCGCGGAGACAGGCCCGTGTGCACTTGCCCCATCGGCTACGAGGGCGACCCGCTCACCAACTGCCGCCGCGGCGAATGTATCGGTTAGTACAATAAAATCTGAACATATTTCAATTTCCTTTAGTATTATCATTGCTGTAGTTTCATTATCAACAATCATGTTGACAATTGTACCACCATGATCAATGTATGATAATGATTACTGTATCATAACTATTATTATATCTTTTTGTCATTAGTAAGAAAATCTCCCTAATATTCTTGCAGCTGTTGTTGCCGACAAAGTAATCATTGCCACATAATCTGCCATTATCTCCTGCACCGTTGTTAATTACCACAACTATTACTGGTGTTAATCAACATTAGCAACTACTATTGCATTAACATGGTTCGTATGACAGTAATATTCTGGTTTCTGGTTTGCCACAGAGAGCAATGACTGCCCAGGACACCTCACCTGCCAGCGTCTCAAGTGCATCGACCCCTGCCAAGTGGGACTGTGCGGCCAGGGCTCCGAGTGCACCGTCAGGAACCACCAGCCGGTCTGTTCCTGCCCGCGAGGATTCGTGGGAGATCCTTTCACCAGGTGCAGGAGGTTTGACCCTCGTAAGTGTCGATGTTCCCTCCTGTCAGTAGTTGTAAATATGTGTGTGTGTGTGTGTGTGTGTGTGTGTGTGTATGTGTGTGTGTGCATATATATATGTACACACATACATAAATATATATAAATTCATATACCGAAAATGGGTAGATAGACATTGACACACACACCCGCACACACCCACACACAGGCACACACAACACATACACACACACACTCACACACACACACACGCGCACACACACACACACACACACACACACACACACACACACACACACACACACACACACACACACACACACACACACACACACGAGCGCGAGCGCGCGCGCGTGGAAAATAATTCAGTTGTTTATCCACTTACATACTCCAGCTCTTTCTGGGGGAAACGCGTGTAACGTTACAATATTTTATATATTGTTACATCTCCTGGAAGTTTTGTCGGGCGCGGCGGCGAGGCAGGTGGTGCGATCTGGGCAGTTCTTTCTGCCCTTATATAGAACGCGGCCTTGCGGAAAGGGTGCGGAGCGGTTTTGAAGGGGTGCAGGGTATGGAAGGCACCTGATCTTTTTTTGAGAGGGCGAGATACTTCAAGATACGCGTAGTTATGCATAGAATTTAAAAACTGAACATTTCAAGGTTAAGGAGACCCCTTGTATATCTTCACCTCTTTATCAGCTCATATATCTGCGTCAGTTTTGCGCATACGCTTTAGAACACTGGTACCGACTTCCCATTCCTTACTACACGAAACTGATCCCTTTCCAGAGGAACTGTGCAACCCATCTCCTTGCGGCCGTAACACCAACTGCAAGGTGCGCAACGACCGCGCCGTCTGCTCCTGCATCGACAACTACATCGGCAACCCCCTCACCGGCTGCGAGCCCGAATGCGTCCGCGATACGGACTGCCCCAATAACATGGCCTGCCGGAACAACATGTAGGTGTCCTTTGACGAGCCTTCAGCCGTTCGTGCGCCCTTTATCTACCTCATTCTTCATGTCAGTCTTATTTGCCGACGAGCAATAAAAAAAATCACAAGAAAATGATAAAGGGGTACGAACAACATGTGATTTATTAAACTCCCTTTCCAGCTGTGTGAATCCTTGCCGTGATGCCTGCGGTGAGGGAGCTTACTGTGACGTCAGGAACAGTCGCGCTATTTGCTCTTGCCCCGAGTACTACCAGGGAGACCCATACAGCAGGTAAGTTATACACCCAAGGTAATAGTGTTGTTAAAAGAGACGCCACACACACATGTTGCCAAAAAAAAAAAAAAAAAAAGTTTCCAGTTCTTCATTTTCACTCCCCGCGTTTCCCCGCGCGCAGGTGCTACGCCGAGTGCACCGCTCACGACGACTGCCCCAACT
>NC_061838.1:14568686-14576186 GCF_019202785.1 Penaeus chinensis | reverse complement strand
AGGTTGACCCCTGACCTGAATATGATATATATATATATATATATATATATATATATATATATATATATATATATATATATATATATATATATATGCATATATATATATATATATATATATATATATATATATATATATATATATATATATATATATATATATATATATATATATATATATATATATATATATATATATATATATATATGCATATATATATATATATATATATATGCATATATATATATATATATATATATATATATATATATATGCATATATATATATATATATATATATGCATATATATATATATATATATATATATATATATATGCATATATATATACATATATATATACATATATATAGTGTATATATGGGTGGGTGCTTCATGCTCGGGGTGATGTGAAGCGATGGTGTGGTAGCCTAGTTAGTGTTAAGCGCTTTGCATCCCTTCTCGCTTACAGCTGCCACCATTGGCTAGCCTGGTGCTAAAAGGGAGCAGCTATACATAAGACTCCCCTGCCAGCTCATAGCCTCTCCATTATCAAAACTTCTGCAGTGCCTCCTCGTGGCCATCCATGGAAACTAGGTACCTTGCGGTCCTAGGCTGAACTGTGGAGGCTCTTGGAGCAGCAGGAGGCCCTAAAGGCTTCGTACTAACTCCTGCCCCCATGCCCCCTAGGGTTAATGGGTGGCTGTGGGGAGGCAGGCCTTGCTAGTCTGCCTCCCCGAAATAACCACTGACAACAAAGTATGTTGGTACTGGGGAGAAGGCTAAAGTCCCTCCCACCCAGAAAGAACGGCGGGGTGTGGGTCCCTCTGGGTTGGCGACCACTGGGACTTGGTTAGCGAGAGGGGATTACCCGTCATCCCATCTGGGTCCCGGCGGCCGCCAACCTGGCGTGATGCTTGTGGGGGAAAACCCCAGGGAGACCTGCAGGCAGATTATGGGACCTAAAACCAGCCAACCTTCTCTATATGGGGCGGCGTCGGTAGGGGTGGCAGAGGTGGCGCCCACCCGGAGTGACTGCCTGAGGTTAGACCTCAGGTGGGCTATCAGGGTGGGGGCTTGGAATGTCCGTTCCTTGCAACAGGACGATTACTTACCACTAGAATTGAAGCAGCTGAGAGTTGAGGTGGCTGCTCTCTCGGAGGTAAGAAGACCTGGCAGTGGCACTATTAGTGTGGGTGGCTACATTTATTACAGGTCGGGCCACAGCGATGGCCACCCTCTCCATGGAGTAACCATAGCCATCTCCAGCCGACTTCAACCCTTGGTAGTAGAGGTCACTCCAGTCGATGAGCATATTATGGTATTGAGACTGAAGCTTTCATTTGGCTTCATGACTCTTATTGTTGTATACGCTCCTACAGATGTATATAAACTTGAGGTGAAAGAGATGATTTACTCCAAACTTGCATCTGTGACAGACAGTTGTCCTCGGCGAGATATTCGTATTGTTCTGGGTGACTTCAATGTGGTATCCAGCTGCGATCGAGCTGGCTATGAGATGTCTGTCGGTCCTCATGGCTCAGGAGCTGATGCTGGTAGCGAGAATAGCCTCCTTTTCGTGACTTTGCTAGGTCCCAGTAATTGAGGATTTCTAGCTCCTGGTATCAGCATTCTGAGCCACATCATTGGACTTGGTACAGCGATACGGGTAGTGTGGCCAAGGAGATCGACCACATCCTCATTAGCACTCAATGGAGGATCCTCCAGAACTGCAGGGTGTATTGAAGCCCGAGTTCTGTGGAACTGATCATAGATTAGTTGTGGCTACTCTCCGGGTCCACTTTAGAACCCCCTGTCGCCCAAATGAACACCCTAGGGTGTTTCATTTGGACAGATTGAGGGAGGACGAGCGTGCCCGGGGGTTTGCCGAGGCTATCTCTGGTCGTCTCACAGCACTCAAGGGCCTGACAGACCCTGTTCTTATGTGGGATACGTTCAGGCGTGAAACGCTTGATGCAGCTCAGGAATCCATTGGTGAACGCCCAAGAGCAAGACAGAATTCCATCTCGCAGGAGACACTGGAAGCCACAGATGCTTGTCGTGCGGCTCGATTGTCAGGGGATCGCAACTTGGACCGTTCTCTGGTGCGCAGGACTAGGTCACTGTTGAGAAGGGATAAGGAACAGTTTATCAGTAATCTTGAAGAGGAGGTCAAAAGCCATTTCCTAGTAAATGACCTTCGTCCTGCCTACAAGCCCTGAAAAAGCTGAACTCCAAGCCCTCCTCACAGACGACTGCAGTCTGCTCAGCAAGTGGCCAGATAATCTCAGATCCTGATGGGGTGTGTGTGCGTTGGGCTGAGCATTTTGAGCAGTTGTATCAGGTTGATCCACCAACAGTTAACATGGATGTTGGTAATGTTGAGATTCCTCTACCAGACCCAACCATCAGCAAGGGTCCACCCTCCCTGACTAAAGTCAGGTGGGTGATCTCCAAGCTGAAGAGTGGTAAAGCAGTAGGTGTTTGTGGCATCCCAGCTGAATTGTTAAAGGCTGGTGGAGAATCTATGGCAAGGGGCATGCATGCAGTCCTGTCTGCCATCAGGTAAACTGGACCATTCCTCCTGACCTGCTGAGGGGTGTGGTCATCCCTCTCTGGAAGAGGAAAGGGGATCAGTGGGACTGCAGCAATCACCGAGGCATTATACTACTCAGTGTACCAGTCAAGGTACTCACACACATCCTTCTGAGACGTATCAGAGACCCCCTGCTGAGGCACCAAAAGCCGGAGCAATCTGGATTCACTCCTGGTAAGTCCACAATAGACTGCATCCTGGTGCTTCGAGTCATTGTATTGCGCCGTCGTGAGTTCGGACGAGGGCTGCTCGCAGCTTACATCGACCTCAAGAAGGCGTTTGATACGGTGCATCGCGAATCACTCTGGGAGATCCTGAGGCTAAGAGGGATTCCAACAAGAATTGTTGGATTAATAGCAAACCTGTATACAGGCACTGAAAGTTCTGTAAAGTGTGATGAGGGCCTGTCGAGAGTCTTCCCTGTTAGTTCAGGTGTGAGGCAAGGC
The DNA here is from genome assembly GCF_019202785.1 of Penaeus chinensis. Taxonomy (NCBI): domain Eukaryota; kingdom Metazoa; phylum Arthropoda; class Malacostraca; order Decapoda; family Penaeidae; genus Penaeus; species Penaeus chinensis. The sequence goes on along the minus strand of NC_061838.1, from coordinate 14,573,146 downwards.
TGTGTTCTTGCACCAACACTTTTCAACACTTGCATGGATTGGATACTAGGTAGAACTACTGTCCAAAGTCACTATGGAGCAACTCTGGGCAATATCAAGGTTACAGACCTTGACTTTGCTGATGATGTTGCTATTCTATCTGAATCTCTGGAAACCCTAGTGGCGGCTCTTGATGCATTCAGCAATAAAGCAAAGCCACTGGGGCTAGAGGTTTCCTGGACCAAAATCAAGATTCAGGATTTGGGGGGCCTACTAGGAGACCCTGTGTAGTCGGTACATGCTTGTGGTGAAAACATTGAAGTGACAGAGAGTTTTATATACCTCGGTAGTGCAGATCATGCCTCTGGGCTGTCAGACCAGGAAGTCATTGGACAGATTGGTCTGGCAGCAAGGGTCATGAAATCTCTCAACAGAGTACTTGGAGATGCTGGTACCTATGCAGAAGGACCAAGCTACATGTTTTCAAGGCCCTGATACTGCCAGTTTTACTATATGGTAGCGAAACTTGGACGCTATCTTGTGCTTTGGAATCTTGTCTTGATGCCTTTTGTAACAGATCCTTGCGCCGGATCATGGGGTACAGTTGGCGGGACCATGTGTCCTGTAGCAGTATGACCCCGCAACCTGAAGCTCAGCATACTTACTCAGGTTGGGTCATGCCAGGTCCGATGTCGTGTCCGCGCTCATTGGACATCGGGCTCCCCTCGTTCCCTGCACGCTTACACAGCACTCGTGTACTTAAGTTGCAAGGGCCCCAAGCAAGATCAGCAATCCCCGATCCTCCAGCAGAGCAAGACCACAGCAGCAGCACTCAAGGACTACCCAGTCCTTAGCCGACTGGGGAGACTCCTGGCTCCCCAGCGGAACTCCAACTTCAGCTTCCATCACCCAGCCATACCTGTGGGCACTCACACCTACACAGTCATTCCACAAAGAGATAAGACTCCAGACAAGATAGTAGATGCAACATTACCCATCTACTATACTGGCGACCCCAGGGTGACTCGACACAATGGAGTGACACGTCCCGGTTTATCGCTCGTTCGCTTAGCTCACTCTCTGGAGGGGGAATACCTGTAGCAGCATGCCCCACAACCTGAAGCTCAGCATACTTACTCAGGTTGGGTCATGCCAGGTCCGACGGAGTGTTCGCGCTCATTGGACAGCTGGCTCCCCTCGTTCCCTGCGCGCTTACACAGCGCTCGTGTACTTAAGCTGCAAGGGCCCCAAGCGAGATCAGCAATCCCCGATCCTCCAGCAGAGCAAGATCATAGCAGCAGCACTCAAGGACTACCCAGTCCTTAGCCGACTGGGGAGCCTCCTGGGTCCCCCGTAGATCTCCAACTTCAGCCTCCATCACCCAGCCATACCCGTGGGCACTCACACCCACACAGTCACTCCTCAAAGAGATAAGACACCAGACTAGATAGTAGATGCAACATACCCATCTACTATAGTCCATCCAACGGCTGCATCGTGAGACCGGTACAGGACCTGTTACTTGCACAATCTGTGATCGCCAACTCAGGCTAGGTCGTGGCTTGGGCAGATCGATCAAACCTGTCGTGAGGAGCTATAGATGGGCCGGGCCCCTACCTGGCGGCTCGCCATGAGGGACCCTCGTAGGTGGAAACGAAAGGTAGATGCGGCTCTGCACCCCTGCGGCGTTAGCTCCCAAATGATGATGATGATATAGTGTGTATTAAATACATATATATATATATGCGTGTATACATATATATACATATATATATATATATGCGTGTATACATATATATACATATATATGTGCATATATATTACCTTTTTTCTATTTATCCCATAGATAAATAAAATTTCCTGACAGTGCTCCACTCTAGGTCGAATTGGACCTAGTAGCAATAGTTGCTAAGACGTGGCTCCATACTCCACCAGGGAATATATTCACGAAATTTGTTCTAGCCAAAAAAAAACCATGATTTGCCCTGTGCCACATCTGAAAGTTAATGCTAGTAACAGAACACACCTCTATATCTAATGAAATGATAAAGTAAATATGGCAATAAATCTTGCTTATATCGTAACAGTACTATTGCTCATTAAGTATATCTAAATGTGATGTGGCATCCCTACGCTTATTGTCACTGCATCAGTTCTAAAGGCGGGCGCCATTGTTTGTATTATTAAATGAATACAGCAATAAAAATGTATAAGACGGCTCAATTCGATGATTTATCAAAAGAGGCCTCGAAGCTATTCTTATTATTTCCAAAGTGGAATAATTTTCAACAGAGGGAAATATAAGACACGACCAAATTAATGTTTGACAATAGATCAAAAGGGTCTTCTAAGATTTTTCTATCATATTCGATGCAGAATCATTGCCAAATTTGTGTAAAATTACCTTGTACTTTTAAAGAAACCTTAAGCGTTTGGGACACTTCTATACCTGTCCTAAAACTTCTGCTTGTCCTAAGACATTTTCGTGGGAAGTCATAGACAAATTTGCCGAGTCAAAGAAACATATTTGATCCGTCTTCTACATATGTTCTTTTACTGAATACAAATGGCGCCGAGCAGCTTTACAGCTGATGCAATGACAACAAACTTATGGTTGCCCAAATTTTAGTTGAATATATCAAATGTGTAATACTAGTGTCATTATAAAAGTGAGAGTTATTGCAGTATGTAGGTTTAACATATTGCAATCAGTTATCTTAATAGAGTCTATAACGATGTAAATGTTTCTTTTATTACCAGCACTAACTTTGAGATGTAGCACGGGGCAAATCAAAGACTTTTCTTTGTCTAAGACAAATTTCCGATGCAGTTTAAACTCATATCCAAGAGTAATATACATACATATATGTATATGTATATATATATATATATATATATATATATGTATATATATATGTGTGTGTGTGGGTGTGTGGGGGTGTGTTTGTGTGTGTGTGTGTGTGTGTGTGTGTGTGTGTGTGTGTGTGTGTGTGTGTGTGTGTGTGTGTGTGGATATACAAATATATAAGTGTATATATATGTATATACATATATATGTATATATATACATGTGTATACACACACACACATACACACACACACACACACACACACACACACACACACACACACACACACACACACACACACATACATATATATAGATAGATAGATATAGTAGATATAAAGATAGATATATATATAGAGAGAGAGAGAGATGGGGGTGGGTTAGATGATATACATGTTTTTACACATATATGTCTCTGTGTGTGTGTGTATATATATATATATATATATATATATATATATATATATATATATATATCTACACTTATATATTCATATAAATTAATACAAAAAAAATCCCAATGTCCCTGGGGGGTGATACAAAAATTGAAATGAAATACAACCTCAAATATGTCAAAATCCATGATGAATATACCATTGACTTCAAGAAATATATCACATAACGAACTTTGATTCCAGGTGCTCGACTGGGGTCTCACCTTCTACTCAAGTCTTAAAGTCGCATCAGCGAAGCGTTTTGACCCACTCCAGCTGTTATCTTGACTGCTGTGACGACTGTCCTTCTTGTAAAGTTGGCCAGACACCAGCTTAAAGAGAAACCTTACATGCCCAGCCATCATGCGGTGCTTCCGCTGTAAAGAGAGCAGAGACCCAGAAGTGCATGTGATGCGTAACACTGCAGGTCCTCAAGGATGACGACTGGCAAATTATCAGGAAGAAATATTGTTTATCAGTAACAAGGGCAAAGGCAACGTTCTTAGAACTTATCCGTTCATTGTTCATAAACCAAGGCATGGCATATGCCATGTTCCATAAGAATGATCAAGATATCGCAGTTCCAAAACCCAGCACTCATAACAGCAAGAGGAAACAGATAAGACAGCGAAATTACAATGTGAGAACTGTATAACTCCAGACGTTAAATAAGAGAAAGTCTGGGATAGAATGTCAGTTATAAACAAATGACTGGCCAGATTCTGAGAGGAATAGATAGTGACTACCCTCACAGACTTATCGTTCTATGTCATTAATTATAAACACTATAGAAGCATCGTAAATAATGTATCAGTTGAACAAAAAATTTGTATGAACAACGTTGTCACTACAGTAAAACAAAAGTTTGTAAGTGCAAGGGGCTTACCTAACCGTTTTAAATCTTATCACTGATTCAGTTTTCATCCTTTCTCTTCGCATACTTTAGCCAACTCACCTCCCGGGCCCTCAATCCTCTTCTAAACTGCTGGAAAAAACAGTGATATAAATTCCATTGTGGCTGACTGACATCACCTCAATGCAGAAATCTATTCATATAATTACCATTTTTATTATCCAATTTTTCCTTTCATGCAAAAGGTCTAATCTTTCTTTAAGTACATAGCCTGCACTTAAATCAAAAGGAGATCAAAAAAAAAAAAAAAAAAAAAAAAAAATGCTGCAGAATATACATTTTCTTT
>NC_061838.1:14553686-14563686 GCF_019202785.1 Penaeus chinensis | reverse complement strand
CACACTGTCTGATATGAGTGAAAATGTGGATGTGCTTGAAGCCAGACTTATCAATGTCGTAGCTTCATAGACCATACCTAAAACTCGGCCTTGGTCCAGGAGTTACAAAGATGCCTGGTACAATTCCAGAGGAAAAAAAAAGACTGAAAATCTACCCCTCCTAAAGGAAGTTGCCAGGGATGCCAAGGAAACTGCCAAGAGAGTCAGGGAGGAAAAGTGGTTGAAATGGTGTGATTCCTTTGGCCACCAGACCATCCTCATAGAACATACCAGCTGCTCAACCCCGAGGTGCATACATCACATTTGCCTCAATTAGAGGCAAACAGGCTGGTTAACGAGTTCTCTACGAGAAAAAGCAGCAACCGTCTCCCTACAACCAGGCAGACTTGCTCTTATCAGAGATAGAGCAGCCACACCCATCTTTTCTCTGAGGGAACTAAGAAAAATATATAAAAATAGTCATTGCTCAGCCCCAGGCTCTAATGGGATCTCCTATCCCATCATCTCTCACCTAGGAGTGGCAGGTTATTTTGCATTCCTGCAACTCATCAACAATTCCTAGGAAACTTCCATTTTACCCCAACATGAACATAGTCCCCATCCCTAAACCAGGGAGGTACCACCCCATCTCTCTCCTCAGCTGTCTGGACAAGATTACCTAGAGGATGATACTAAACCTGCTCCATTAGAAAATAGGGCACCCACATGAACACGTCCATGGGTTCACAAGGGGCATCTGCACAATACACAGCATAGCCACGCTCATACCATACAGCCCTAGCCCATGCATCCCTGAGAGAAGGACACGTCGTCATACATACAGACTCCAGGGCAGCCATTGACTGTCTACAGCACAGCATACCCAATGACAACATCTACCTCCTGGCCACTCTGCTTACCATAATACCCACCTCAGCCGCCGGGCTGGTAAAAAGATTATGCCGCATGCCTAAATCGCGCTAACAGGATTTATATTCATATATAAATATAAATGTATGTATATATATATACATTGTATATATACATATATAAATATGTATATATATATGTATATATATTGTGTATATATAGATATACTGCATTGTATATGTATATATATATATATATATATATATATATATATATATATATATATTGTATATATATATATATATATATATATTGTATATGTATATATACATATATAAATATATATATGCATATATATATATTGTATATGTATATATATATATATATATATATATATATATATATATATTGTATATGTACATATATATATTGTATATGTATATATATATTGTATATGTATATATATATATATTGTATATGTATATATATTGTATATTTATATTCATATACATATTGTATATGTATATATATATTGTATATTTATATTTATATATATATTGTATATGTATATGTATATATCTCTGAATGGTCACAGTAGGATGTGAAGGTATACTGAGTGACTACTGCAGTTCCACCAATCTCCTTTCCCCTTCCAGAGAGGGATGACCACACCCCTCAGCATGTCAGGGGGAATGGTACCAGTCTGCCAAATGGCAGACAGGACTGCATGCAAGCCCCTTGTCATTGGTTCTGCTTCAACCTTTAACAGTTTAGCTGGGATGCTGTAGATACCCACTGCTTTACCACTCTTCAGCTTGGAGATCTCTCCCTGACTTCAGTCAGAGAGGGTGGATCCTCGCTGATGAGTGTATCTGGCAAAGGAATCTCAACACTACCTATATCCAAGTTAACTGCTGGTGAATCAACCTGGTACAATGCTCAAAATACTCAGCCCAACATACCTGCACCCCAACAGGATCTGAGATTATCTGGCCACTTGCTAAGCGGACTGCATTCGTCTGTGAGGACGGCTTGGAATTCAGCTTTCTCAGGGCTTGGTAGGCAGGATGAAGGTCATTTACTAGGAAATGGCCTTCGACCTCCTCTGCAAGATTCCTGAGAAACTATTTCTTGTCCCTTCTCAGCAGTGACCTGGTCCTGCACACCAGGGAACAATGCAAGTCATGATCACCTGACAGTCGAGCCGTGCGACAAGCATCAGTGGCTTCCAGTGTTTCCTACGATATAAAATTCTGTCTTGTTCTTGGGCATTCACTAATCAATTCTTGGGCCGTTTCAAGAATTTTATGCTTAAAGGTGTCCAACAGAAAAACAGGGTCCGTCAAGCACCTGAGTGTTGTGAAACGACCAGAGATAGCTTCAGTAAACCCCCAGGCACACTTCCCTTCCCTCAGTCTGTCCACATGAAACACCCTAAGGTGTTCATTGGAACGAAAGGGGGTTCTGAAGTGGACCTGGAGAGTAGCCACAATTAATCTATGATCAGGTCCACACTGAAATCACCCAGAACAATACAAATATCTCACCAAGGACAGTTGTCTGTCACAGGTGCAAGTTTGGCGTAAAACATCTCTTTCACATCAAGTTTATATAATGAAGATAAACACCTGGGCTGAGACCATCATATTTATTCAGGCAACGTTTCGGATTACACATAAATCCATTCTCAAGCCAATCTATTGGGAGAAACTATATAAACATTACACAAAAATAAAAAAATATCCTAAAATGGGGATTTACAACCTTAAAAACTAAAAATAAAGCAATAAAACGATGACAACATACAAATAAAATAAGCAAAAAAGCTTGACAAGACTAAAAGTGAACATAAAAATGAGGTCTGAAATTTTGAAATTAAAAATAAGGCAATAAAACACACACACACACACACACACACACACACACACACACACACACACACACACACACACACACATATATATATATATATATATAGATATATATATATATTTATATACTTATATGCTTTGTGTGTATAAATACATAAATATATAAATATGTATACATATATATACATATATATATATTTATATACTTATATGCTTTGTGTGTATATATATTTATATATATTTATATATATACATATATATACATATATACATATATATACATATATACATATATATACATATATACTTATACATATATACATATATATACGTATACATATACATATATACATATATATATTACATATATTTATGTCTACATATATACTGTGTGTGTGTGTATATATACATATATATAAATATATACATATATATACATATATATATATATACATATATACATATATACATATATATATTATACATATATATACATATATACATTTATATATACATTATATATATATTTTTATCTTATATACATATATTTATCTATCTATATATATATATATATTTATGTCAACATATATACTGCGTGTGTGTGTGTGTGTGTGTGTGTGTGTGTGTGTGTGTGTGTGTGTGTGTGTGTGTGTGTATGTGTGTGTGTGTGTGTGTGTGTGTGTGTGTGTATGTATGTGTATACATTATATGTATATATATATTCTTATATATATACATATATATATTTAATATATATATATATATATATTTCTTTATATATATATATATGTTTGTACATCATTATTTATATAAATACATGTTTATATATATATATATATATGTATATATATAATGGCCTGGTCAGGGAGGGTTGTTATACACACACACACACACACACACACACACACACACACACACACACACACACACACACACACACACACATACATATATATATATATATATATATATATATATATATATATATATATATATAACGACCCTCCCTGACCAGGACTCGAACCTAGGTCACTCCGGGTATGAAACCCTACGGCCAGTAATACACCAACTATGCCACACGACCCACCAAAAGGAGTATGGAACTAGGATCTCACTAACTCCATAGACATTACCTATCTACTCAAACCAGAGTAATGAGTTTTACACACACTTCCCGTAGGTACTCCCCGGAACTTGATTTAGTCATTCAAAGTCAGATGTACTGTGGTATATGTTTATATATATATATATATATATATATATATATATATATATATATATATTTATATATATATATATAAAAGGTATGAATGATAATGAATATCTTCACAATACAAGAGATGTATTTGACCGGTCTCGACTTTGTCTTCGTCAGAAATACATACAATAAGGGAAATACAGAGTATATATATATATCAGACATGAGGTGATGAACTACCTGACGACTGTGACCTCCCACTTGTTGTTCGTATAATTGCAGCTGCGACCTTGGATAGTTTGAATCTACCCGACGCTGCGTTAATGTTTTTCTCCGTCGCAATGTAAGCAGCTTCCATGACCTTCCTTTTCTGTATGTACAGTCCTCCATGGACTATTTTTGCTTCCTTCCAATTGGGTAGATGTCTAGCTTCATCTACATGTACCACCATGGCGTTGGAAGTTCTATGGTGACGGATGTCAGCTCGATGCTCGCTGATCCTGGTGCTGAAACCTCGGCCTGTTTCACCATAGTAAGCTGTATCGCAACTGCTGCAGGGTATGCGATATACAGCACTGTTAGGGTTGCTTCTGAGCTGCTTCTTGTCCCGTATCATGTCATGTATCTTTTTCCCGGAAGTGCTGGCGATTTTCCCATTATTGCCAAAGTATCTGCTAATCGTCTGGGAAATGTTACACGACGGTAATACGAGAAAATCATTAGAAGAAGGTGCAGGGTTTGGTTTTGTGAGAATATTCTCCGCTTTCTTTCTGAGGTTTAGAAGGAAGCCTCTGGGGTATTTATGATTCATAAAGGAATTAATTACAAAGGCAACCTCATCCTCAAGAAATTCGGGGCTGCAGATCCTCAGTGCTCTGAGGAAGAAGCCGATTACAACGCCAGATTTTGTTTTGTTGCTGTGGGCGGAGTAGTAATGGATATAATCATTTTTGTTTGTCGGCTTCCTGTAGACAGAGAAACGTAGGCCGTTGTCACCCCGATGGATCAGAGTGTCCAAGAAAGGTAATTTCTGATCCTCTTCCTCTTCCACGGTGAACTGGATTTTCTCGTGGACGGAGTTAAGTCGCGTCAGTATATGTTGTAAGCACAAACTTCTGGGGACAATAACGAGGACATCATCTACGTATCGAAGCCAAGTTGAATGCCTGCCGATTATATCCTTATAATTATCCCTCTCCAGCGTGCCCATGAACAGGCAGGCCATGACTGCACTCAGGGGGGAGCCCATGGCAAGACCACTTATCTGCTGGTATTCTTCCCCAGCAAATTCAAAGTAGCCGAAGTCCAAGCATAACTTCACCAGGCGAACGAAGTTATGTCTCGGCAGTGTAAGTTCTGCGTCTGTCATGGAGCTGGTGACCCTCTCGACCGCTCGGACTGCTCCATCTGTGGGTACATTAGTGAAGAGGGATTTTACATCAAAACTGGCAAGCTTTTTATTTTTATAACCGGAACTCTGAAGACGTCTGATGAGGTCCCCAGAGTTCTTCAGGTGGGAATCACTGATGACTCCCATAGCGACGGAGAGGGGTTTAGCCAAATACTTAGCCAAACGATGGGGAGCGCTGCCAATCCCAGAGGTGATCGGTCTCATCGGTATGCCTGCCTTGTGTAACTTCGGGAGACCTCTCATGGACGGGTTGCGGGGAGCCTCCTCCAGCAGGTGAAGTAGACCTTTACCTTCAGCTGAACGCAAGAGTAAATCCCTCGCCTTCTTCTTGAATCTGGCAGCTTCCATATCCCCTTCACCTTTCGTTACTTTCCTGTAGACAGAAGCATCGGAAAGTAAATTGTGCATTTTAAGTATATAATCACTTCTATCCATAACAACAATACCCCCACCCTTATCAGCCTGGGTGATGACGATGGTCTCGTCGTCGCAAAGGGCCTTCAGCGCGGTGATGTATCTGCGTGGGATCGCCGGGGGGCGTGACGACGCATCAGCCATGCAGCAATCCCTTGGACGAACCCTTTGTCGACTTCACTATCGGCCCAGCGGTGGTTCGCGATGAAGTCCTTCATCAAGTCGTAAGACTTGATGCTCCCGGTGCTGAATTTTAGGCCAAGGGAGAGGGCTTCTCTTTCCAAGGGAGTCAGGTGTTTTGAAGACATGTTTCTGAGCAAGTCACTTCGTCCAGCTTTAGTCCATCTACTCTTGCTGCATATACGGTGTAGCTTCGCCTTGTGCTTGACTCGCTGAGCATGGTCTTCCTGCTGTATATATATATATATATATATATATATATATATATATATATATATATACCTCAGTACATCTGACGTAAGATTTGAACTGCTAAATCAATAGACGGGAGACAGTAGCGCACTCCTGTCCTCAGCAGTGTCAAGTCAGCGGCCACTGTGTGTAGACCACACCACCTACGATCTTGAGATTGCGTCCGCCACTAGTATTGAATTTTGTTTTATATTGAATGGCTGTAATGTTAGTGTACACCTTAACACTCGCATGTTTCTAAACTTCACATTTTCAATAAACGTTAACGATTTATGATCAGTGAGAATTTCGGCAGTATGGATAGACCTAGTTAATTAAATTCTAATCTTTTCAATAGCCATCACTATTCCCAAAACCTCCTATTCGACGGTGGCGTAAGACTTTTGATATGACTTGTATTTATACAAAAATAACACAGGTTGGAGCACTTACTGTCTGCAGAATCGTTTCGACTGCTTGGTCACCAATACCCACGATTACGGAAGTCGTCAAGGTCGATGACTATGCATGGGAGTGGAAACAACGGCAGCTTCATTGGTCTTCCTGTAGCCCTCGTGCAAGGGAAAGTACCACTGCTCCCGGGAGCCACGACCACAGATTATGTACAGGAATTCAGACTGGGACAGAGGAGCCCATGCTCCCTCGAGGGCTGAAACTCACCCTGCAGGGACGCCCTCTTCTCTGCAATCAGACAATATTGAGCTTGACGTACTGGCTCAGCATCTTTGGTCTCGACCTCAGGCTTAAGAAGTGGGCAGAGACGAGGTACATCACTGAATAGTTCATCATACTCCTGTAGAAGGGAATGCATGCTGGCTGCTAGGGCAGCAGAAGAGTGTTTAAGTTTATCATCAAGGTTACATAAAAGTTCGGAATTGGTCAGATTAAACTCCACAAATATTTTAATTACTGATGTTAGCGGGCATGACTTTTGAAACTTCATGTACAGTTTCCACATTTTTTCTTCAAATCATCCTATTCATAATACTTTTTCAGGACATTGACGTGTACATGACGTGGTTTCTTGCATCTCTTAGGGGTTTCAATTATATAATTAACATCCCTAGTTCGTTTCAGAACACGAAATAGACCCGCGTATCGAGACTGAAGAGGCTGGTTAGGAAGAGGTAGCAAGGTTAAAACTAAATCACCCTCATCAAAGGTTTGCTTTATCAAAATGTTCTTTCATTTTAATCGGAGCTTTACCCAAATGATTATGGGCTATTGAAATAGATTTTTGTAATCTATGCTTAAATTTATTCTCATAAGCAGCTATAGGTCTTTCCTCCTTCATTTAACCAACACTCCTTAAAGACTTTTAGCGGTCCACACACTTCATGGCCGTAAATTAATTGAAATGGTGAATACTCCAGCCTCTTGCACACTGCCCCTTACTGAAAATAGAAGCAGATATATTCCTTTACCCTGCTCAGAACCAGTCTCTAAACAGAAGGTTTTAACCATTGTCTTTAGAGTTATAATGAAATCTTTCAACTACCCCTTGACTCTGTATGATATACTCTGGACCTGCAATGCTGTATGCCCAAGGACTTCATAACTTTTTCATACAGCCTGGACATGAAATGCATCCCTTGATCTGACTGTACTACAGTAGGCAGATCCACATGGGTGGAATTTTTTTTTATCAAAGCCTTCCCAACAATCTTAGCAACAATGCGTCTGAGGGGGAAAGCTTCAGGATATCGGGTGGCTACATCAATTATAGTTAACAGAAACTTCTTACCCCGTTTAGTCTTTGGAAGGGGACCTACACAGTTAGTAATTACTTTACTGAAGGGCTCTCTTAATACTGAAATAGGTTGCAAGGTATATGGTTTGATGCCAGCTCCTGGCTTACCCATTACTTAGCACAACTGGCAATAACGACCACCATTTTCGGCCAATCAGTTGAACTAAAATCTTTTAATAAGTTTTCTTGACTCCCAAATGACCACCAATGTCATGTGCAATATTTAAAACATCTATACGAAAGGACTTGGGAATTATAATCTGATGTACTGTTTTACTTGTATAGTCTGTAGACATATTATAGGGCTTATATTCACACATAAGAACGCCTGACTGGAAATAGTAGCACGTACTGGAATTTTCAAGTTCACGTATATCACTAAGCCTATCATAAAATACTTTCAACTCAGCATCTTTACTGCGTTCTTCAATGGGCTTTTCTTTATAGTAACTGGAGCGCCTTTGAAATGCACTATATCAGAATTATCAGATGCAGACTTATTTAAAACTTTACCCGATGAACTGAAGAAATCTGCTAAATTCCTCCATAATTACATCACATGGGCTCTCCCCTGGTAATGTAGTACCGGGAGTACGCGCTTTGGTAGGAGGGGAGGTCTTACGACTTGCACTGCTGGAGACAGCACACGCGGGGAAGGGGTCAGGATACTCCCTCTATAAATCTGCAGTGTTGTTCTCCTCAGTGGGACAAGGTGAAACCACAGGGCAAGGCCATACCCTTTCACCAATGAGATCATTACCCATAAGAAGTGAAATGCCATCACTTGGTATCTTATCAACAACACCTAATCTTATATAACTAGATATCAAATCAGATTTATGGTAAACTTCACAAATGGGTATGCTCCTGAACCCTAACAGTCCATTGATAATTTCCATCTCTACAGTGTAACAATCAGGGTTAGGAACAGTCTCTTTGAGCACCAATGATATATCTGCAGCCGAGTCCCGTAGGAGAGTGACTGGGGAAGCCGACTCGCACGATTCGTCGGCACTGAGAAATCCTGTAGAACAAAATGGTCTAAATGAAGGTGTCACATTTACAGCTTGTTATGGAAAAGGGGGAAAGGCCAAGATCAAGTTTATCACCATTATATTTATCACCATAATATATTTTTCTTATTATTATCATTTGCATGAAAAATAGGTTTGCCTTTGTTAAATAAACACTTATTTGTCAATTTATCTATGACATGACCGTGTATCTTGCAATAACGGCAATAAGGAAGGTTCTCACCGGGAGAAGCAAAATTCCTACTCTCACCTGTTTCTGACGACTTTACATTTATAGTCCTGTGGGCATCTGGCAGTTCAGTCCTTCTGGCACCATACTCCATCGTCTTACCACTATGCTGGTTAGACCGGAATTAAGGCTCATTTGATCAGCAAGAGTAGTTTGGATGAGCGAGAGCGAAATCACATCGACGGCACGACCGACCTCGGCTAATGTGCGCAGACCACGCTCGTCCATGCGAGAGCGAACTTTTACGGGCATACATTTTTTTTATATCCTCGAGTATAAACAGTTCTAGTAATTTATCGTACTCGAGTGCATCACGTCCACTCTCGACCTATTTTTTACACAAAAGTTGCTTTTGGTGGATAAATTTAACAAAAGTTTGTTTTCCATCTATACGGCAATTACTGAAAACTTTTTATAAACATTCAGCACAGCTTCTTTTACAACATAATTATGTGACTGTACGAAACCCAAAGCAGAGAAAACCTCTTGCGCCCTGCCAACAAGTGCGCTAGGTACAAGCAATACCCACTTGTTTTCGGGCCAACCATACAAGGCGGCAACGCGATTAATATGAATGAAAAATATTCTGCCTCTGAAAATGAAAAGTACTTTGGGTCTGTCTCACTGAATTTAGGAACATATCTGATTGCATCATCCACCCGAAAGTGTATATTTTTTTCTAACAAATATTCTGTTACGAATTTCATCCTTCCGTAAGGATGACCGAATAGGGATGCAATAATGCAACCAACTCACTCCACTGGGCTTTAGTGAGACCGACCAGCGCTAAACTTTCCCACTATCTATTTACT
>NC_061838.1:14536186-14543686 GCF_019202785.1 Penaeus chinensis | reverse complement strand
CGTGACCCTGTTGGCCCTAAACCTAGAAATTTTTTTCTTGTTATTTTTCTTTCCCCTTCCTCGTGATTCCCCTGCAACTTTTTTTTAAAAATTTGGGAAAAATTAAACTGGTGTGATTATGAAATCGAGTGGGGAGGCCTGATTTCCCAAATCAAAAGGGGGGTTTTTAGTTTTTCCTCTGGGGCCTCCGAACCTAACAATTTTCTAGTAGGAAATGGGAGCAAAAAAGAAACCCAAGCAAAGTATGGAAAAAGATGGCCCCAAACTGTCACGACGAGTCCCGGGGTCCACTTAGCGGGTTTGATTTCGAGGGGGGCCCGGGCAATGCAAAACTAGGGCCCGGGCGGGAAAAATTTAAAATTATTTCCAGAAGATTTTTTAAAATATCAGAAAACTTGGGGGGAAATTTGGGGAAATTATTAGTTTCCAGAATGCTGGAATATTTCTTAAACCTAAAAAAGGTAAAAATCAAACCCCAGTGAGTAAAGTTCTCTGGCTATATTTAAATTTTTTGTGCGAAAGCTCACACCCCACGGTCCCCTACTCTTATTCCCTCCCATCTCTCTCTCCTTCCCCCCCTCTCTCCCTCTCTCCCATCCTCTCCTCTCTCTCCCCTCTTTCTTCTCACATCTCTCCTTATTTCTTTCAATTCCTTCTATCCTCTCTCTTCAATCTTCCTCTCTCTCTTTCTCTCGTCTCGGGTATCTCTCCTTTTTTCAACCTCTCTCTCTCCTCTCCTTTCCCACTTATCTTCTCTCCTCTCTTCTCCGCTTCTCTCCCGTCCTCTCCCTCTCTCTCTTCTCTTCTTTTCTCTCAAACCCCTCTCTCTCTCTCCTCTCGTTTCTCTTTTAACTCTTCTCTCTCTCTCTCTCCTCTCCATCTCTCCTCTCTCTCTCCTTCATCTTCTCTCTTCTCTCTCTCTCCTCTTTCCATCTCACTCTTCAACTCTCTCTCTCTCTCTTTTTCTCCTTTCCCCAATCTTCCTTTCTTTATTCTCGCTCTCTCCCATCTTTTTCCCCCCTGACCACTCTCTCTCATCTCCTTCTCCCAATCTTCCCTTTCTATTCTCCCCCCTCTCTCTTTCTCAATCTCCTCGTCTCACTCCCCCTCTCTCTCCCTCTCTCTTCCACCCTCCTTTCCGCCCCCTCTCTCTCCTCTCCCTCTCGTTCTCTCTCTCTCCTCTCTTCTCTCTTCTCGACTCTCCCCTCTCTCACTTTTCCTCTTTCTCTTCCCTCTCTCTTCATTTTTTTCGTTCTCATCTCTCTTTCCTTTAATCCTCTTCTCAAACTCTCTTCTCTCTCTACTCATCTCTCTCCTCTCCTCTCTCGACCTCAACCCGCGCTCTCTCCCCGCTCCCCCTCTTCTCTCCCCCTCTCCCCCTTTCTCTCCCCTCTCCTCTCCTCTATCCTTAATCTTCTCTCCATCCCCGTCTCCCTCTCTCTCTTTTCTTTTTTTCTTCCCTCTCCTCTCATCTCTCTCTCTCCCTTCCAATTTGTCGTCTTCTCATTTTTCCCCTCTCCTTTTCCCCTCTCTCTCTCAAACCTCTCTCTCCTCTCTCTTTCTCCTTTCTCTCCTCTCTGTCCACCCCTCCCCTTTTCCATTTCTATTTATCTCTCTCTCCCCCTCTTCTCCCCTCTCTCTTCTCTCTCTCTCTCCTTCCGTCTCTCTTCTCTCTTTCTCTTTTCTCCCTTTTCTTTCTCTGTCTCACCCCTCTCCTTTTCCAATTTTTATTTCTCCTCCCCTCTCTCTCCCCTTCCTCTCTCTCCCCTCTCACCCACCTCTATCTCTCTCCCTCCTCTCTCTCCCCTCTCTTCTCTCTCACTCTCTCTCTCTCTTTCATTCCCCCGTCCCTTCCTCAAATCTCTCTCATATCCCTCACTCTCTCTCTCTCTCCCCTCTTTCTCTCCCCACCTCTCTTATCCATGTTCTATTTCTCTCTCTCTCCTCTCTTCTCTCTCTCTCATCTCATCCTCATCTCTCTCTCTCTCTTCACTCCCCTCATCTCATCTCTCGCTCCCATCTTCTTCTCTCTCTCTCTCTCTCTCTCTCTCCGGTATTCCTCTCAAACCTCCGATCATCTTCTCCACATTCATCTCATCTCTCGCGTACCTCTCTCTCTCGCATCCTCTCGACAAATTTTCTCTCGTCTCTCCTCTCTCTCTCTCTCTTCTCATTCTCTCTCTCTCTCTCTCTCTCTCTACTCTCTCTCTCTCCTCTTTCTCTCATCCTCTCTCTGTCCTCACTCTCTCTGTCATTCTATTTATCTCTCGCTCTCGCTCTCATCTCTCTCTCTTCTCTCTCTCTCTCTCTCTCTCTCTCTGTCTCACTCTCTCTTCCCATTTCTATTTATCTCTCTCTCTCGTCTCTCTCTCATCTCATAGTCTTCAATCTCCTCATCTCATCTCTCAAATCTCACTCTCTGTCTCTCTCTCTCACTCTCTCTCTCTCACACACACACTCACACTCAAAAACCCCCCCACACACAACATTTCCATTTCTCACTTGCTCTCTTCACTCTCGCTCTCTATCTCTCTCTATCTCGCTCAACGATCTCTTCTCTCTCTCATCTCTCCTCCCTCATCTCACTCTCATCAATCTCCATCTCTCTATTCTTTCTCATTCTTTCTCTCAATCCCTCATCCTACTTCCTCTCTCGCTCTCATCTCTCTCCCTCCTCTCATCTCTTCTCGTCTCTCTCTCTCTCTTCTCTTTCTCTCTTCTCCCTTTCTTCTCTCTCTCGCATCTCTCAATCTCAGCTAACCAAATCGTCATTCTCTGTCTCTCTCTTAATCTTCCCATACGTCCTCCCTCGCTCTTCTCTCTCATCACTCTCTCTAATCTCCTTTCTCTCTCTCTCCTCCACGTTCCTCCCTCTATAAAAAACCTCTCATCAATCTCTCTCAACGTCTCATCTCCTCTCCCTCTCCGTCTGCACTCAAGTCCCGTCGCATTCTCTTCTCCTCTTCCGTCTCATCCCAACCTCCCCTCTGTCTCCTCTCCTCTCTCTCTCTCCTCTCATTCATCTACACCCACAAAACCGTCTCTCTCTCTCCTAGACTCTCTCTCTCCTCCTTCTCGTCTCTCCCTCATCTCATAAGTCATCTCAAATCAACTCGTTCATCAAGCAAATCTCATCCAATCTTACTTCGATATTCTCAGTCTTCTCAACATCTCTCTCTCTCATCTCGCTCATCATCATCACCTCTCAACATCTCCATCCTCGCACAAGACCCTTCTCTCCACTAGTTCTCATCATAACCTACTCGCCTCCATAATAATGAAACATCACAGATCATTCATCTCACATAGCCTCTCTCTCTCCCGAAAAAGTATTCCTCCCTCAGTATCCATCCCGAGATATCTGTAAACTCTCCTGAAGTCTTAAATTTAATCTTCAAATCTCCGTCTCACAACATTTCTCTCTACCTCTCTCTTTACTTCCTTCTCTCTCTCCACACTCACACCTCTCAACCTCTCCCTCTTCTCTCTCCTCAGACCATCTCATCCTCGCAACGGTATGCCTCCTCTCGGTCAATCATCCTTCTCCAAACCACTTCAAACATGCCCCCTAGAGACCTCACTCCACCTACTGAAATCGACCTTATCGTCTACCGAGAGACCGGTACCCCTCCTCATCAAACGGCAGCTGCTCATCCATCATCATACCAAACATCACAGATCCAGCCTCCTACACATCACCCTCTGTATAGTTGCGCTCCAACTCTCTCCTCTCTCTTCTGCTTCCTCTTCAATTCCCCGCGTTCTCTTCTTCTCCCAAGTAGCTCGAACGATCTTCTCAACCTTTCTCTCTCACGCTCTCTCTCCTCTCTTCCTCTTCTTTCCCTCCTCCACCTCCACTACTTCTCTATCTCCTTTCACAATCACTTTCTCCCGTACTCGCGGGGGTGTGGCGAGGGGAGTGCCCCGGTCCTCGTCCTCGCGCGGGGGGGAATCTCTACGGTATCTCGATTCTAAAAGATCTCTCGTCTCAGTCTTTTTTTGATATATACAATATAATATAACATCATAATGATATATTTCTATCTATCATAGAGATATATCATATACTAGAGTCAGGATATATTAGATTAAGAATTGAGTTTAATTTTGCATAGTTGTATAGATATATAGATATATGCTAGATATGTGATAGAGATTTATATAATAATGTAATATATATAGATAGATATAGTAGTAGCTCGGAGAGATAATAGAAGATAGAGTCGGGGAGATATATAATACATATATATATTTTAAGAGATGATAGAGAAGATTTGTTATTAGAGAGAGGAAGAGAGAGAGAGAAGATAGAGAAGAGAGAGAAGAGAGATGAGAGAGAGATAGAAGAGATAGTGAGAAGGAGGGAGAAGTAGTGTTAGATGTATAGAGACGAAGATATAAGGGAGAAAGAGAAGATATCAATAAACATCATAGCGATAGACTTAAGAAAGATCTCTATATATCGCGATTAGAAAGCGATAGAGATCTACGCTCTGGGGGATCGGGAGTACGTGGTCCGGGCGGGGTATAGCTCGCGACTCGGATCTCGCGTTCTCAAAGCTCATTGCTATTTCTCGCAATCTCTCTCTCTCTCTCTCTCTGCTACCCCTCCTCCCCTCTCATACCTCCTTTCATCTCTCCTCTCATCTCTCTCATCACTGCTCGCTCTCTCTCGCCCCAAACTCTTCTAGCGCTCTTCCCACTCCCTCTCTCTCCTCACTCTTTCTCTCCGCACTTTCTCATCTCTCTCATCTCATCTCATGCTCGCTCTCATCATCTCTCTCTCCTCCTCTCTACTTCTACTCATATCTCATCAACGCTTACTCTCTCATCGTCTCTCTTCCTCGATCACATCAATCTCTCTCTCAGCTCATTCCCCTCTCTCGCATCCTCACTCTCTCTTACTTTCTCTGTCTCACTCTCTCTCTCTTTCCAATTTTCTATTTCTCCGCTCCTCTCTCTCCACTCTCTCTCTCTCCTCATCATTCTCTCTCTCATCCTCTCTCCGTCTCTCTCTCTCATCTAAAAACCACTCTCTCTTCTCTCATCTCACCTATCTCCTCCCTCTACTCTAATCAGCCACTCTCTCCTCCTCATCTCTCATCACCATCTCTCTCAGGCTCTCTCTCTCTCTTTCTCTGTCTCACTCCTCTCTTCTTCCCATTTCTATTATCTCTCTCTCATCTCTCTTCTCTTCTCTCCTCAACAACCCTCTCTCTCTCTCCTCTCCTCGCTCATCTCACAACACACCACACACCACCCATATCATATTTCTCTCTCGTCTCTATCGTCCCTCTCACTCTCCTATCTCACTCTCTCTCTCTCCTCAGCTACGACAGATATTCTATCACTCACTGTGAGAATAGAGAGAGAGAGGTAGTGTGAGATATGAGATAAGATTAAGCAAGCAGAGATTAATAGCGTGCTAGAGTTAGTAGAGCAGCATACGCGCATAGTATGAGAGCTAGAGATATAAGAGATACGGCTTATCAGCGTTATTTACGCGGTAATTGGAGAGAGTTTCGGAGTGGGGCTGGAGGTATATAGAAGGTATAACGGAGAGAATGAGCTAGATCGACGGAGAGCGCGTCGAGCAGCGAGATATACATGTGCAGAAGAAGAGACAGAAGAATAGAAGAGAAAAGGATAAAAGATAGAGAGACGAGAGAGAATTGAGAGGTGAGATACGAGGATATCTATCTATCTTAGAGATAGATAGAGATGGAATAGGGGAGAGATAATAGATAATAGAATAGATTATGAGTGGATAGATGAGAAGGATAGATGGCTAGAGGATAGAGAGAGCAGAGAGATTAGTAATGGAAGAGAGCTAGAGAAGGATTAAGATAGAAGGGAGAGATAGAGGAGAGTCACGGACAGAGTAATGAATAGAGAGAGGAAGGAGAGAGAAGATGAGAAGAGATAGTGAGATAGAGAGAGATGAGGCGGGAGATAGAGAGGAGGGGAGGAATGGGAGTTGGTTCTGATGAGGCAGATAGAGAGAGAGTGGGATTGAAGATAGAGAGAGAGAGGTGAGCAGAAATAGAGAGAGACTAGGAGAGGGACAGATAGAGAGAGGTGAATGTGGAAGTGGAGAGAGAGAGAGAGATGGGGATAATTAATGAATTAGCTCCGCTCATGCATGCCGGCGTAGTGGAGGGGAAGGGGGAATACTATCTCTACTCCGTCGCCTCAATCCTCTCTCTCTCTCGCTCTCTCTCTTCTCCAACTCTTCTTCCAAGGTCTCTCTCTATCTTCTTCTCTCTCTCTCTCGCTCTCAGCACACACAATCTACCACTCTCCGACACACACACACAGTTCCATTTCTCACTTCTCTCTCATCTCTCCACTCTCTAATCTCTCCTCCCGTCCTCCTCTCCTCTCATCTCTCTCTCTCTCTCTTTCACGCTTTCCCTTTCTCCTCTCTCTCTCTCTCATACTCCCGTTATCTCTCACTCTCGTCTCTCCATCTCTCCTCTCTATCACTCCTCCTCTCATCTCACGCTTTCTCATCTTTACCCTTTCCTCTCTCCGTCTTCATGTCTCTCCATCTTCCATCCTCTGTCCCTCTCTCCCATCTCTCTTATCACTTCTCATCTCTCTCTTCTCTCTCTCGTCTCATACTCTCTCATCTCATATCTCTCCTCTCTCTTCATTCTCTACTCAATCGTCTCTTCCTTCTCGTCTATCCAACCTCCTCTCTCTCTTCCCTCTCTTTCATCGCACCCACCCGTCTCTCCTCTCTCAACCTCTCTCCATCTCTTTCTCCTCCATCTCTCTCAATCCATCTCTCTCTCTCTTTTCTTCCTCTCTCCCTCTCAGCTCCCTCGCAACACTTGACTCGTCTCTCTCCCTCTCACTCAGCCTACTTCTCATCCCTCTCTCTCTCTCTCTGGGACAATTTAATCTTTCGAGCCCCCTCTCTTTCTCTCCTCTCTCTCATCTCTCTGATATCCCCCCACCCTCTGTCTCTCTTGTGCTCTCTATGCTCATCTCTCTCTCTGCGTCTCTCTCGTCTCTCTCTCTCTCATCTCCCCCCCTATCCTCAGTCGTCACCTTCGTCTCTCGTCTCGTCTCTCTCCTTCTCGTACTCCTCGCATCACTCCTCTCTCTCTCGCTTTCTCACACACACAACCAGTCACACACACACACACAATCATACACACACAAACTCTCTCTCTCTCATCTCTCCGTCCTCTCTCTCTCTCGTCCTCGTCCTCCTTCTCTCTCCATCTCTCATTACTCTTCTCACACACACATGCATACACACACTCACGTCACCTCATTTCCTCTCTCTCTCCTCTCTCATCTCATCTCCTCTCATCATCTCCTTCTCCTCTTCATCTCAGTCTCTCTCTCTCTCTCAATACATTATGCAACTCTTCCCAATCGATTACCTCTCGTCTCTCTCCGCATCTAATCTCATCCTCTCGACTCCACCTCTCACATACTCCACCTCGCTCTCTCTCATCACTCACGCTCCTCTCCTCTTTCTCTCGT
>NC_061838.1:14508686-14513686 GCF_019202785.1 Penaeus chinensis | reverse complement strand
GGCGGTCGAAGAACTACATGGGTAATTCGCGTCACAGTAAGTCAGTGACTGTGTTTGCGGAGTGTCACATGCACTTTCCTTTAACTGACAAAAACTTTCTTGACCCGTATTGGTTGTTTCTCCGTGATGTTCTAGATACGATTCACTCTTGTTTCCTTTATATTGCTGGATTGTCTCTTCCATCACCCTCATCCTCTGCATCGTCGTGTTTTTTTCTGCTGTTAGTCTGTCTATTTCCTGTCTCGTCGCTTGAAGTTCCTTTAGGAGACGTTGCTCATAAGCCTTGGCTTTCTGGCGAGCTTCACGCGCTCTAACGGCCCTCGCACGCCTATGTTCCAACCCCGCGTCAGCTGACCCATCGTCATAGTCCGAAGCTTCCTCACTCCTAAACATATCGCAAATACAGCGCACTTTCACGTTTTCCTCACTTCGTATAAATTATGACATATGAAATGATAACGAAGAATGCAGTCTCCACTATATGCGCAACCACCAGCAACACACAGCAGTTATGTGTGTGGAAGTAACCCGTTGCTTAAATATATCAAGGCGGTCAAAACGTATGACGCTGCGAAAACGTTTGTGACACAGGTGTGACGCATCGTCTCTTGCAGTTCATATGTATTAAAGAGATGATAGAGAAAAGCTGAAACGTATATAACCTAAATCCGTCTTTTTGAATGTGTGTAAAACAAAATTTATCTCTCCGTTCTTGTGTACTGGCCTTCAAGATAAGATTCCACAATTTCTCATTCTGCTGCTTCATACGTAATTTTTAAGACCAAAACGTTATTGCATCTTCAAAGCTATTTTATTTTAGATTTTAAGCTTTTACATGAATCAAGATGCAGGTATCATTAGTAAAGTTATTAAAACTTACTTTAGTTCTTCAAAAATTCTTAACAATTCTGACGGAATTCAAGCAGTTACATCATCGTTAGTCAGACATCTTTGCCGCCAGTATGCCATTTTCATAAATTACTCTTGTTAATAAACTTAAATGGTAGTCTTATTTAATCGAGGTAGCTCATAGAAACATGGCTGTTTATCATTATGATTATTTTTACTTCGATCATTACATTCTTCTTGTGAATTTTGCTCTCATTATTACATTAATGTATTTCCAACTGCTTCAACTCTTTCTACTCTCCCAAAGTAACATTATAATCGTGAGCTTTATCATTGTAATTGTGTGTTTATTTCCTCTGTTACGATTATTGTTGTTGTTAGTATAGTCATTATTATTGTCATGAGTAATTGCAGTATCACATTATTATTATTATAATTAGCAGTATCATTATTATTATTATTATTATTATTATTATTATTATTATTATTATTATTATCATTATTATTATTATTATTATTATTATTATTATTATTATTATTATCATCATCATCATTATTATTATTATCATTCTTAATATCATAACTATTATTATTGATATTGTTATTATTATTATTATTATTATTATTATTATAATTATTGTTATTATTACTATATCATATCGTTATTAGCGTCATGATTATGATCTTAATATTATTATCGTTACATTTTTTTATTATAATTATTACTATTATTTATATTATTTCTACTACTATTATTATCATGATTATGATTATTGTTATTATTATCATTATTATCATTATTGTTATCATTATTGTTTTATTAGCATCAACATTATTATTATTATTATTATTATTGTTGTTGTTGTTGTTGTTGTTGTTGTTTTATTATTATCATCATCATCATCATCATCATCATCATTATTATTATTATTATTATTATTATTATTATTATTATTATTATTATTACTATTACTATTATTGCTATTATCCTTATTATTATAATTATTACTAGAGGGACCCATGGAAATTCCACGGAACAAAAAAAATTAAGGAGTACTAATCCCCTCTTCTCTTCTTCCTTCACCCTCCTCCTTCTACCTTTCCCCTTCTCTCTCCCTTTCCCTTTCCCTCTCCTTCAACCTCTCCTTTTTCCTTTTCTTCTCCCTTTACCTTTTCTTCTCCATCGCCAGACCACGGACGCCAAGTGATTCTTCAGTTCACGTCTAAGATACTGTATTTATGCCTTGTAATCTCGCTGGCGTATGTATTTCTGACGAAGATAAAATCGAAGCCGGTCTAATACATCTCTTGTACTGTGAAAATGTTCCATCTCATTCATAACTTTTCTATATTAGTTGCAATGGAATATGATTCCAGGCGTAACGTGCGAGCGAAAGGACGAACGCGAGCAGAATCATTATTGCTATTATTATAATTATCATTAGTATTAGTAGTAGTAGCAGTGTTATTGTCGTTATTGTTATTGCTATTATTATTATTATTATTATTATCATTATTATTATCATTGTTATTATTATTATCATCATTATTATTATTATCATTATTATTGTTATTACTATTATTGTTATTAATGTCTCCATTACCATCAATATTTATTATAGCATTCCACATCTTTAGTCCAAATTTGTGGAAATTACCCCGAAGGATGACGATTCCCCCCTCAAATAACTTTTTTTTACCACATACGTCTCTTGGGTACCGCTGTTGGCTCACACTGTTGTGTACTTTGCAATGAAAAAAAAATCAGCATAAACATTGATGAAATCCAAAGAGATTGACGCGAGCTTTTTTCGATATTTGCCTTAGTTTTCTAAAAAAAAAAAAAAAAAAATCGTTTTTTTTTTCGATTTTCAAATTATCGGAAAAAAAATCGCTTTTTTTCCGATTTTCAAAATTTTGCCAAAAAAATCGGGGCCGAAATTCAAAAAAAGCGTCAATCTTTTCGTATTTTCATAAGCTTTCAGTATATACCAACAAAATTTAAATCGAATAACAACTGTTCGCAAATAGCGGTACGGGAGGTCAGATTTTTCTTCTTTTTTTTCTTACAAAAGAGAAAAGACTGGAGATGTTTCAGCTCATTTTCTGTTCATTTCCTTCAATCAGCTATTATGTAATTACCATATAAACTTCAGTCATTTCTCTTTCAAATAATGCTTATTGCAAGAAGATAGTTTCCAAGTTATAACAAATTATTAGGAACATGACCAAATACAGAAACCAGGTTATCATGAGTATCAGACAATTTATATTAATGTTGTCATACATGCGTTAATAAGTTTCTCTTTCAAATGCCGTTTGTTACATAAAGAAGTCTTTACTGGTTCCCGAGTTACATTATAATCTAAAATGGTACCTCTGTATAGGGTATCCTCAGCAACGTGATGCATTCACAAACGCAATTATTGCTTGACTCAGACCACTTGTATTCGTGGTTTCTAGCATCTACATGTGTTTACTTATGCACACATGTGTATTTGGGTGTACATGTACAATTGCGTCCATATGTGTACACGTATGTGCACATTTATGTAAAAACGTGCATACATGTACTTGTGTACGTAAAT
This sequence comes from Penaeus chinensis, assembly GCF_019202785.1. Classification (NCBI taxonomy): domain Eukaryota; kingdom Metazoa; phylum Arthropoda; class Malacostraca; order Decapoda; family Penaeidae; genus Penaeus; species Penaeus chinensis. The sequence continues at coordinate 14,510,249 of NC_061838.1, read as the reverse complement.
GTATGTACATATGTGTACATGCAAATGTATGCACATGCATATGTAAATATGTAAACACATCTGTAAATGTGTGTACATGTATGCACATGTTTACAAAAGTGCAGAGATAACTAGAAATAAGCGTTATAAGCGTTTGTTTCACATCAAGGCTTCTTTTCTTGATGTAAGTAACCGATTATTGGCCTATATCTAACAACTTTATACAGGTACTCGACATTTTATGTAGGATTTTTAGTGTTTATCTTCTTCAGTAGTCTATATTTATCTAAATGTAGCTATATTATTACTATAATGCGGTTTCTCGATTGTTTGGGCTCCAATGAACATAAAAACGTGAAATCTTTGCTGAGCATATCTGACTTATCCTTATGTGCGTAAACTCTTGGCGGGTAGCGCAAACATGAAAACTCACGGTAGTGCGGCGGGGATCTCCCGGCCGACACACCCATCTGATCAAACAGTCGCGTTCGTTTAGAAGCTCTATTGTCGAACCTTAAAGTCACATTTATTAGGTTTATGTCAAAATCTAATCATGTATACCACATGTACAACGAAAAAAAACATGAAAAATTGTATGATAATTTTTATTTTCTTTATTTTTTCATCATAAAGCCTTCAAATTGGGAGGAACTTGTTGTTGTAAGACACTTTCTTCCTCCCTTCACGAATTTCAGTAGGTAATGTCAAAATATAATATTATAATTTAGCTCCAGAAGGCGATAAATACATAGTGTAAAAATTGCTGACGCCGCACGAGAGCGCCTTGGACTCACGGGCGCCGCTCAATGCCGAGTTTTTCTTCGCGGAGATCTATATTCGCGTTGGTTATTCTACATTCGTATACGAGTGTGAAAATGGGTATAACTCATTTTTGACAATTCCAACCTCCCCAGACCCGACTACCCCCACCCATCTGAGGGACGGTCACCATTAGGTCACTATCATAATTATTAACAGCGTTGTAATTATTAATGTTATTATTATATTACTGTCAATGATCATTATTATTGAAGTTATTTATCTGAGGGACTCTTCGGACATACAAATCTATGCCTCAACGTTAACGAAAAAGCTTAACTGTTCGGCGAGTTGTTAAAGGTTTGCTGCCAGTTCTCTCCAAGCGTGACGTCATTGTTATGGTTCCACCCATCGTCTGTGATGGGCATATGCACAGCATATTCAACTCAGAAAAATGTCAGTTAGAGAGTATATTCTTGTATTAATCCCTTAGACCCTTTGCTGTAGGTTAAGATTATTAGTAGTAAGAGTTCATGGGCCATTATGCAATTATTTTAAAGGAAAATATTACAAAGAAAGACCACGAACATATTAGATAATTCTGAAAACAATTAGTAATTTGATACTATTCACTCTGTTAACACTGTGTTTGAATGAATTTCACTTGGCTTCACATTCACACATTCCTTGCTGTGATTTTACAGTAAACGTAAATTATGGTAATGAATGCGCTTTATAATTTATCTATCTATCCAAATTTATAGATAAATCAACAGCATTTATTCATAAATAGTCTTTATAGACGGATATATTTTCGAATGACTG
>NC_061838.1:14488686-14493686 GCF_019202785.1 Penaeus chinensis | reverse complement strand
CTATATCACTTGGACATAGTTTATCTTCCCAACTACCCACATGACCAGCAACCCGCTAATACATACTGTGCTATTTATAACCACTGCTGTCATATTTACTCATCTCACTCTTATGTGTGTGTATGTATATGTATATATATATATATATATATATATATATATATATATATATATATATATATATATAAACACTAACAGCATTCATGATATATATATATATAAAATACATATATATATATAGAAACACTAACAGCATTCATGATATATATATATATATATATATATATATATATATATATATATATATATAATACATATATATACAAACATTAACAACATTCATGAGATATATATATATATATATATATATATATATATATTTATATATATATATATATATATAATACATATATATATACAAACACTAACAGCATTCATGAATAAAAGTTAAAGTTAAAACGAAAATGTAAACTCTCTACTGAAACGGGTGTATCAAGTTAGAGCAGGCAACATATATAGATAGCTACACACACACACACACACACACACACACACACACACACACACACACACACACACACACACACACACACACACACACACACACACACACACACCTTGAAGCCAAGGTAGACAACATGGTAGCAGAATTTTCGAAAATACGTGACGAAAACGTAAATTTGAAGGAATTTGTGGATAATTTGCCCAGGAACAAAACCTTTCAGAGAGAGAATACTAAGAAGTCTGACATGAAAATCAAAGAACTCGAGGAAAAGGTGGAAGTAGAAACCAAGATTGGCAAGAGTTGCCAAATCGAGGCAAAGGATCTGCAAGAAAAAGTTAATGAAATAATCAAAGTACAGGAAACTGTTAAGCAGATTGAAAGCAATTTGTCAAGCAGCCAGTCTCAACTAATGAAAGAGGCCAAAAAGATGACAGCTACATATGCTAATGTATCTAAAGTAAAGGAAACTAAATGAAATGGAAAAAAAATAGAAAAAGACATCAAGACTAAAAAGGAAGAAATAAAAACACAGCTTACAGAGACGGTAAAGAAATTGCAATATTACCAAGATTTTTTTTTATTATAAAGGAGATAGATATTAAAAACAAGATCCCATAGTAGAACTAAAGGCAACCGAGGTAGAAACAGTAAATATAACAGTATACATTCCACTTCATACATCGGTCTGGTCACAAGAAAATTACCAAAAACATTCAAGAAACGTTAAAGAGCCTGAAGGAAGTGCTACAACTTTTGGAAACTAGTCCAAAGGAAATTCTTGTAACAGGGGACTTTAATAGCAAAATTGACTGGGAAAGTTTCGATCCCAGAGTTCAGCCAAATTCGTGGAATGCAAAATTACTAAAGTCATAAATGAATTTTGTCTCTTCCAGAATGTAACAGAACATACCAGGATAGGAGGGCTAGATAGACTTGACCTATTATTTAGAAAGCATAGAGATGACATTAAGGATATGGAGTACTGCCCTCCTCTAGGAAAAAGTGATCATGTAGTAAATAAGTTGAAATACTTTCTGCTATAGGAAAAACTTGTCGTAAGTAAGGAGAGAAGAAGAAAGTACAATTACAAGAGAGGTAATTTTAGAATTCTTAAAGATTATTTTGATGGTTTAAATTGGGAAACCCTCCTGAATGAAGAGAACCTTAACATGCAGTATTCTACATTTTGTCAAGCCTATAAACAAAGAGTAGAAAATTTTGTATCAAGATTCAAAACTGAAGCAAGAAAAGGCCAAAAGTGGTTCAATAATAAATACAAGATACTGAGAGAAAACTAACAACTTTAGAAAAGTTTCAGAAGACATAGATCTCAGGCAATGTATGAAAGGTATAAAGTAGGAAGAAATGAATATACCCAAACTATGATGGAGGCGAAATTAGACTTTGAAAAGGATATAATCAATAAATGTGCAAACCAACCAAAGCTCTTCTCTAACTACATAAATAGTAAGACTAAAAGTACAGATCAAATTTGCCCCATGCAAGACAATAACATCGTTTATACTAAGTAAGAGGAAATGTGTGAAATCCTTAAAGAGAAGTTTCAGTCATTGTTTGTTCAGGACCCATAATTTGAAATGGCAAATAACTGTACAAACGAAAATCAGAATATCAAATATATTACACTTAAAAAGAATAAAATAAAAAACCTACTGAAAGGGTTAGACAAGACTAAAGCAGAGGGACCCGATAAAACATCTAACTCGGTTCTGAGGGAGAGTGCCGAATAATTATGTACACCTTTATTATTTATATTCCTAAATTCTGTGAGACAAGGAAAACTACCAAAAGATTTTAATCTTACCAATGTCACACCTTATACAAGAACAGCATCAAACAAAATCCTCTGAATTAAAGACCAGTTTCATTAACTAGTGTAGTATGCAAGCTGTTAGAAAGGATAATTAGGAAACAGTGGGTTGAAGTACATGATGTGATATCGAATAAATAATTTGGTTTTAGGGAAGGAAGGTCACGCGTAGGAAATCTGAAATACTACAAGAAAGTTAAGTTAAGTAAGTAAGTTTATTTACCACCCTGGCTATCTGCTCAGGCGTGGGCAATCATGATTACAGTTTTATATACATCTGACACAGTACAGTAGTCTGTGACTACTGTAATTGTTACAAGAAAGAGACGGCTGAGTGGATTGTGTATACTTAGACTTTAAAAACGCATTTGATAAAGTGTCTCATAAAGACTATTAAGTAAATTAAAATACCTAGGTGGACTGAAAGGCAAACTCCTCGAATGGAAGGAAGACTTTCTTCATGAAAGACTGATGGGAACTGTAATAACAGGGAAGCACTCTTCATGGGGACGAGTTACTAATAACTCAAGGATGGGTCTTACCGCTTATTATGTTTACTATTTTCATAAATGATTTAGGGTCAAATATATGCCCAGGTAGTTATCTGAATATATTTACAGACGCGAAATTGCAAAAAAAAAGGATAATAGACGATGTCTCATGCCAATGCCCTAAAATGATTTCGAGAACTTACTCATTTGGAGTTGCACATGGGAAATGGAATTTAACAGCAATACATACCATTTAGTCTGGTTCAGAGAAAGTAATAATCATCCACTATACCAATACAAGTCGAAATAATAAACCAAGCAGATAAAGAAAAAGGCCTTGGAATAATCATATACAGGAACCTAAGCCCAAATGATCATAAAATGGCATTCGTGTATGTGTACGAAGACATGGTACAGAACATCATTACAGCCATCATAAGACCTAGTCTGAGTATGGTACAGTGGTATGGAGTCCACACTTAAAGATGGATAAAGATAAACTATAAAGAGTTCAAAGAGCAGCCACAAGATAGGTGCCTACTCTAAGAGATATGAACTACAAAGAAAGACTACAGAAAATAGGTCTTACTACTTTGGAAGAAAGAAGAAAAAATGTGACATGATAATGATGTTATATTACAGGACGGGTGAAGTTAGACAAAGATGACTATATAATTTTAAACACAAGAAGGACGTTGGGACACAGCAAAAAGTTGAAAGTAAAAAGAGGTGAGAAAGATGTCAAGAAGTTGATTTTCACAAATAGAAATATTGAAACATGAAACAATCTTATAAACAACATTGTGTGTGCCAAAAATCTTTTTTTTTTTTTTTTTATTAATTATGCCAATTTACATTTGAGCTTAGCTCTTCTCCCTAATGAAACAAGAAATGGGTAAGAACACACACACACACACACACACACACACACACACACACACACACACACACACACACACACACACACACACACACTCTCTCACACTCTCTCACACACTCTCACACACTCTCACTCACTCACTCACACACACACACACACACACACACACACACACACACACACACACACACACACACACACACACACACACACACACACACACACTCTCTCTCTCTCTCACACTCTCTCACACACTCTCACACACTCTCACTCACTCACACACACACACACACACACACACACACACACACACACACACACACACACACACACACACACACACACACACACTATAAGTATGTATAAATAGCTCCCACGTGGTTAGCTCCAGCGTGGCGTGGCCATGCTGGCCCAAGCCAGCCGGCGGCCCCAGAAGGCATGCCCCACGCCACCCACCAGTACTTAAGGCTCAGGATGACCCAGGTCAGGAGAGTCACTTCAGAGAGTTCTTGCCGACCGCTTGTCGGGTCAGGCTGCCTCCAGCCGCGCGCCCCCCCTCCGGGCTGACGACCTAGCACTAAGCCTTACCCAGACTTGTATCGTGTGAATATCTGTGTTGCTTACGCTTCTGAAATAAAAGAGGTTAAGCCAACCGTCCCTTTCACTACTCCTGCTAAACAATATGTTTAAGGCGGTTTTAAATACCCTTTACATAAGTGGTTGTAGGGTGGTAGTTGCGTCCTTTAGGCACGCAACAATGGACTCACAGTCTCCGAAATCTGGTTATCGGTCGGACCAAATAGATCCCATACACGCAAAAGTCTACAGAACCTGTTGTGAGTACATATTTTGGCTATTTTCCCTTTCTTTTATCTTCCCCATAAATGTGTTAAGCTGTATGTGCAGTTACGCTCACGCTGATTTTGTTAGGTTAAAGTGCTATTTGACAGCAAATGGTACGCTCTCCATTTCTGACCTCAGATCACATTACTGTGTGATCAGGGTATGGGTTCAAACAATATGAATATCGTTCATTTATTATGTATTTGTTTAATTTTTCTCGTGATTAGAGAGTATATTGTTTCTACTGCAACGAATTTAGCGCGTTCATGATTTTACTGTTTTCATGAATATCATATCATTATTATTTTCTCACTACCCATTTCCCGTCTTGACCTGACCTCCGAGTGAAACCTATCAGTAACATCTACTTGGGACAGCTGTGTGACCTGACCCAACTTTCACTCTGAGTAATTGACACGGGTAAATGAATGTGAGAAACGGCTGGCATTT
>NC_061838.1:14476186-14478686 GCF_019202785.1 Penaeus chinensis | reverse complement strand
GAGACCAAATTTAAATTACACCTCAGAAGGGAAAGGAACACTCATGTGAAAACTGCAAATTTAGCTAACTTGAAGACCAGAGCGACAGAATTTAATCGTAATGTCCAAAACAGATATCCACTTCTCAAAGACGAAGATTTCAACATTGACCAAATCAACAAACAGTTCAATGATATAATAAAGGAAGCTGCACTTGAATAAGTGTGATGTTTAAATTATTCCAACCCACCTTCTTTTCACTGTAAAGCCAATTTGAAATGTAGCGTCTTGTTACATCCTTCACAGTCAGATTGGCATTATAAGCAGTGATGTAAGCTGATGATGATGGCATGCGTACCTGATAATATATACAATAATTACTATTTACTCTTGCAACAAGATTATTAATAATAGTAATTGAAATATATCTAGGCAATAGATCTACCACATGAGCTGCTCAAATATCATAATACCTGAACTTCTGCCACACAGTGAATTTTTCCTCTTGCAATGTCCACACAAATCCACTTCTCTTCTTCTTCAACATATACTTCTGCCCATTCTAGTAATCCTTCTGATTTTCTTTTCTTTCCGTCCATGTCATCTTTCCCTGTTTTCTTTCTCTGCTTATCTTTCTCATCACTGTCCCCATCTGAAGACCTCTTTTCCCCACTTTTTCGCCCCTGAGAAGTAGATGCTTTGGGCCCTTTCTTTATTTTTTTCCCCTCAGGATCAAAGTCACTATCGTCATCATCATCAACAGTCTCTGATTTTCTCTTTTGTGATTTGGAAAGCACCTGCTTCTTTGTCTCAGTAGCCTTTTTGTTCTTCTTTTTGTTAACTGGCTCTTCATCAGTATCTGAGGATAACATTTTCTTATTTGGTTTCTTTTCTTTTTTGTTCACCTTTTCTTCACTTTCTTTTATATCAGGTACTGATGGCTGTGACAGGGAGGGTTCTTTAATAGTGCTATTTACTTCCCCTCCTTTCTTGGAAGGTCTAATTAATACATCTGCTGATGGCTTCCAAGACATGGGTTGCAGTGAAAGAACAAGACGAATGTTCATACCTAAACATCTGCAAACCACAACAAACATGTAAACAAGCTCTCTGTTTGAGATGGCAATTTTACGCTCAAACCTCTTAGCCAACATCATCTCTAAAGGTGTATCCCAATAATCTTCCTCCAGTTTACTGGGTTTATATACTATCTTTTTGGAAAACCATCTCACAAATTTTTCCAAATAATTTGTATCTAATCGCTTCGGTGGATAAGCATTTTTATCAGTAATAATGGAGAGAGCAGCTCCTAATAATGTCTCAGAGTTCAGAGTCTGGTTGACATATCTACCATGTGCAAAGAGGCAAAGCAAATGAGTCTTATGCAAATTTTCATAAACTTCTTTTATAGAACGATTTACACTTTTACGCAAGTAATCCTCAATCTGGAAAAAAAAAAAAGTGATAACTGGCATACTTTACCACTGCCAACTCTTAAGTCTGAACAATCATAAAAACATTATTGTATAAAAGAAATAATAATAAAAAATCTATATATATTATATTTGAATATTTTACAAGATAATTTCTTTTTTCAGCAAGATTAGATGAAGTAGAACTTAACAACTAAAAATTAGGAAGTAGACAATGTACCTACCATTTCTTCCTCAGTTCTCCTTTTCCTCTTCTTAATGCCCCAAAGGACATTTGGTGCATCCAGCTCAATCTGAACATTTCCTCCTGATGCTGCACTTGGTTGTGACCCTGACAAGAGCTCCTCCATCTCAGCTACTTCATCCCTTTCTCCCACCTCTTCCCAGTCACTCATATCAGAGTCTGAGTCCACTTTAGCAGACTTCTTTTCTGAGGATCTGACTTTATTAGGTTTGTTCTTATCAACTGGAGTTCTGCGTTCAGTGGGACGTTCAGTCTTTTTTTTGGAAGAGCTTGGTTTTGGTGATACTTTCTGACTTGATTTGTCTTTTTTACTGCTTTTGGAGTGGCTCTTTAAAGATGCTTCATTCTTTTCTAGTGATTTTTTTCTTTCAATGCCCTTTTTTGCTAAAGATCTTTTTTCATTTGTATAAGTTTCATTACCTATTTTCCTGTCAGTCCTTACTCTTCTATTATCCTTAGTTCTTGATTTTTTGTTTTCTGGAACAGCGAAGCCTTCAAAAATCTTGCTTTCTATTAAAGAAAAATCTAAGTTACAATCATAATCATCTGTTTCCTTTGGTATCACTTTGGCCTTTTTCCTCTTGTTTGCTTCTCCTTGCCTTTCTGAGCCTTGTTCACTCTTCTTGGAAACTTTGGTTCCATCTGAAGCTTCTCTATTTCTTGAGCTTCTTCTATGATTGGATACCTTATCACCTGTAGCCCTGCTCCTGCCATCCTTACTTGATCCCTCTGAAATGACACTTTGATTCTTCCCTTTCTGTTCTTTTCTTTGATCACAATTACCTATGTCTGGGACTTCCATCTTTGACTTACAAGATCCTTTCATTCTGGATTCTATCTTATT
>NC_061838.1:14456186-14458686 GCF_019202785.1 Penaeus chinensis | reverse complement strand
TATGTATGTATGTATGTATATGTATATGTATATGTATATGTATATATATATATATGTATTCATATATGTATATACATATATATGTAATATATACATAACATACATATAATGTATATATAAATTATATATAAATAATAAATATGTATATGATATAATATATACATATAATATATATATATATATAAAATATATACAATATACATAACATAATATAATATATTATATATGTATCTATTATATAATATAATATATACATAATGGTTAATGGTTAAAACAAATAAATATGCTAGACAGCAAAGGTTATAGTAAAGTCATATGATAAAGTATTGTAGCGAAAAAAGGATAACGAGTTAACGATAAGGATAAAATGTGTTAGGTGTCACAGGTATAGAGCGCTCTAGGATATATGGTAATGAAAAGGGAAAAGTGAGGAGCAAATGAAGTAAGGCAGGGATTAGTTAAACTAAACTACTAAACTTCATAGACTGCTAAATTTCGTCCAGGCTAAACTACCCCCCCCCCCATCAAGATACACCTAAGCCAGTAGGTGGGGGGTAACTCGGCTTTATACCTCTCAATCAAAAACTATGACTGCACTAACAGAATAACGGCCCTCATTCCCCGGAGGTGAAGGAGCCTCTGGTTACGGCGGTGAGCAAGATCGCTAAGGAGCAGATGGTGCTAAAAATCTCCGGTTACAAAAAGGCGCCCCACGTTGATGAACCTTTGCATTTATAATATAAGGACAATGTGAAATGAATCTGACTTACAAGCATTACTTGAGGAACTCTCTTTCATTAAATGGTAAACCCCAAGGTAACAAGCAAGAATTAGAGATAGGTATCTTAGTTCATAAACGTTTAGAGAGGGTGGCTTCACTAACTCTAAAACTAAACAATAGGTGCTCAACCCTGCAGCCACAGTGATGAAGAAAGAGAAGAAGTTAATTTAGCCAGCGAGAGAGTAAAAATCCATTTCTCAATAATTATGGGAGATTTTAATGCTGTAGCTGACGTATGGAGAAAAAATAATAGGCTGACAGGTAAAGCTCTCACAACACCGCAGTTTCACGGTCCACAAGAACATGCCAATATGCTACTAGAGCAGTGGGCCGGGAATTCTTAGTTGAACGCACTTCCACAAGGGATAAAAGATCAACTCAACAAGTCGAAAATAGATAGGAATTTTAATATAGCAATAGCCTGTGCTGCTATTGACCCCTCCGATTTGCCGAAATAACCGAATGAGAATTGAATAATGCCCTTCTGAATGGTTAATGGTTAATGGTTAAAAGCAAAATAAATGTGCTAGACATCTAAGGTCATGTAGCACTATAGTAAATGGTAGTGAAGGGTGGTTGAGTTAGTGATTAGTTGTCAAAGTTTGGCAAAGGAATTGACGAAAAATCGAAAAATCGGTCCCATTTGGCTGGGCTAAACAGATTATTTAAGAATTTTGTAGAGATGGGGGTAGTAGAAGGACGGGGGCATGTGGAAGAGGGAGTAGTGTTGAGGGAGGTAGTGTTATGGGGAGGTGGACATAAGGGAGGATGGGGTAGTTGATGAAGAAGGTTGTGGGGGTATAGTTGTTGAAGTTGAGCATGTTGGGAGTAGAAATGTCTCCTGGGGTGTTGATTAGGGTGGATACTGTACTAGTCGGCATTGAGGAGGGGGTATTAGTTGTAGTGTTCAGAGCCGTGGTCAAAGGAGAGCCTGGGGTCAGGGAATCGGGCGAGTTTGAATTGGTGGAGCTATTTGATGAAGAGGCAATTGTCTCTAATAATGGTATGGTTAATGGTTAATGGTTATTCATTGTTGGCCATGATAAGCCTGGAGTATGTTGGGGAGAGAAACGGTCCACCCCTCAGGGTCGCTTGAGGGGTAAGGGCTAGACAACTAAAGCAGGGGAATACCGTGCCCATGGCTCCCTCAGGCCGTTCAGGACTGGCACAAAGTCAGCCTTTCATCCTTTCAGCACGGCTCTCACACCTTAGGAAGTGGATAGTAGAAGGGGTTGGTGAAGGGACAGAAAGGAAAAAGTAGGAGGGGGAAAAAAAGACCATGCAAAATTTGTTGAGTCGAGGGCTGAGTCCCAAGGTTGGGGAGTTCCCCAGCATTGGGTCCCAGTCTCCGCCTCCTAAGCCCCCCCACGACAACAACGGGCAAGGGATTGGGGGGGGGGGGGGGCAAAGTACTTGAGAGAATAATTCTGAACAGATTTGTGTATCGTATAAATGCTAAATTTCCCCCAGACTGTATAGATGTCTCCCAGGGCGTAGCAGCCAACACTGTTTTGCAGAGTACTTGACAAACTCAAACCCAGGCATACAAACCGTATTTCTTGATCTTCAATCTGCTTTTGATATTGCACACATAGAAAGTATTCTTGAGCAACTAGCTAGCTTTGGAATTCAGGGAAAACTGTTAACATGAATGCAAATGTATCTATCGAATCAATCGCCACAGGTTCTCTTCAGGGGCATTAAGAGCACACATACAAA
>NC_061838.1:14448686-14451186 GCF_019202785.1 Penaeus chinensis | reverse complement strand
CGAAGACAAAACTTGTATCCAAATTGTGATGTGTAGAATGATGGGCTGTGACATACTCTTCCTGGTTTATTCTGTAATTCGGCACAAAATTGGGAGAAATTTTTGATTCTCCAAACATAATCACCATTACAATATTTTCCACTCATTTCCATTAGCTGAGCTTCGACAAGGGCATCAACTTCTTCAATTCTTTTAGCTAAATTACTTAATTTGATGGTTTCTTCAAGCATCCTCTGATTCAAATCTACGCTCTTCTCACATAGATCCCTTATAATAATTTCCTGATGAGACACAGTGGACAAAGACTTAGAAGATGGACTCTTGCTTACTCCTTCTATACTCACTTGGTTCAGCTGTAGGTGAAGCTTGTTCAGTTCAATACCTGAGTCAGCACCGCCTTTGTCCCCAGACTGAGGAGAGGAAAAGACACCTGATTTCTCACTACAGCCTACTGTCCCTCCAGTTGCACCTAAGGACTTTTCTAGAGTTCTTTCTGGAAGTGATGGACTTGTGTGATTCTCTGGAATGGGTGATGTTGCTGATATCTGGCTGCGTAAACTTGGCTGTCGACTGAAGTTTCCAAACGGAGACTGAATGAGACCTACTGTACGACTAAGATCTGACACAAAGGTGTTGATCTTCTTGTATGCTGAAGACAGAAGCTGTAAGCAAAACAAGAATAATGTGAATATGCAGTTATTTTGGTATACATGTTTATTCCATTATATTCAATCTTTACAGTTGGAATTCTGACTTAAAATAACCTAAACTTAAAGCATTTAAAAGAAGGCACTGTAATAAACAATTTTAATATCTCCTTTCCATATACACACTTATAAAATGAAACAATAAAACTTCTATTACCTGACCTAGTCTATAACTAGGTCTGTACATACTATTTGTGTCATATCTTTTATTTTTTCTTGATCAATTTCTGTAACAGGATCCTAAGCCAAATTTAAAAATGCAAATTCAACATAACAAAGGTAAAGGTCTATGGATGAATGCAAAAGCTACATCTCCCAAGTATATAAGAAATATGTAAACAAAAATGTGATACTTGTGTTTTAACATATAATTATGTTTACTCACCTGCAGATGTAGCTGCGTCGCTTGCAACATATGTTGCTTTAAATCAGCTCGAGTCATCTTGTGATGGCAGCCATGTTCAGCAAAAGTGCATGCCACTACCACCTTTGGGCATGTCTCTGTCATGTGTCCTGCAACCTCCCCACGTGGCATCATAGCTCCACACATCTCACATGGGACTGTCACACGCACACAACTTAATAAATGCAGCTGAAAGACCAAGTAGTACAAAATGTATTTTCTATATAAGTTTTGCTTTGTAGAGAAGTATACTTGTATGCCATAATCCATGTTTGTATTATAAATCTCTGACAGTTGATTGTGGGAATTGGGATCAGGTTTTATTTGGGGTGATAGCGGGTTTAGCGTGGGTTATCTTTTTTATGAGTGTGTGTGTGTGTGTGTGGGTGGGTGTGTGTGTGGGTGTGTGTGTGGGTTGTGTGTGTGTGGGTGTGTGTGTGGTTGTGGGTGTGTGTGTGTGTGTTGTGTGTTTGTGTGGTGTGTGGTGTGTTGTCTGTGTGTGTTTGTGTGGGTGTGTGATTGTGTGTGTGTGTGGGTGTGTGTTGTGTGTGTGTGTGTGTGGTGTGTGTGTTGTGTGGTGTGTGTGTGGGTGTGTGTGTTGTGTGTGGTGTGTGTATGTGTGTGTGTGTTGTGTGATGATGTGTTTGTTGTGGTGTTGTGTGTGTTTGTGTGTTTGTGAGTTGTGTTGTGTTGGTGTGTGTTGTGTGTGTGTTGAGTGTGTGTTTTGTGTTTTGGGGTTGTGTTTGTGGATGTTTTGTGTGGTGTGTGTGTGTGGGTGTGTGTGTGGGTGTGTGTGGTGTGGTGTGTGTGTGTGTGTGGTGTGTGTTGTGTGGGTGTGTGTGTGTGTTGGTGTGTTTTGTGTGTGGGTGTGTGAGTGTGGTGTGTTTGTGTGTGTGTGGGTGTGTGTGTGTGTGGGTGTGTGTGTGTGTGGTGTGTGTGTGTGTGGGTGTGTGTGTGGGTGTGTGTGGGTGTGTTGGGTGTGTGTGTGGATGTGTGTGTGTGTGGCTGTGTTTTGTGTGTGGGTGTGGATGTGTATGTGTGTGTGGATGGGGTATGTTTTGTGTGTGTGTATGTGTGTGTATGTGTGTATGTGTGTGTGTATGTGTGTTGTGTTGTGTGTTATGTGTATGTGGTGTATGGTGTATGTGTGTGTATGTGTATGTGTATGTGTATGTGTGTGTGTATATGTGTGTGTATGTGTGTGTATCATATCTATTTGTGTGTGTATGTGTGTGTGTGTGTGTGTGTTGTGTGTGTGTGTGTGTGTGTGTGTGTGTGTGTGTGATGGGGGGGGGGTGTGGGGGTGGGGGGGGGGGGGGGGGGGGGGGGGGGTGGGGGGGGGGGGGGGGGGGGGGGGGGGGGGGGGGGGGGGGGGGGGGGGGGGGGGGGG
>NC_061838.1:14431186-14443686 GCF_019202785.1 Penaeus chinensis | reverse complement strand
AGTGCTTTATGACATCAAAGGTCATATGGCGCTATGGTAAAGTAGAGTAGCAAAAAGGGTTAAGAATGAATTAATGATCAGGGTAAGTTACAGGTTGAACAGCACTAGAGGGTACTAAGGTAGTGGAAAGAGTAGAGAGGGGAAGCTGAATGGGTATAGTAGAAGGTGATGGTTGTTGGGAGAGGAAGGAGTAAAGGGAGTAGGGAGGATTATGATAAAGTATTGTGGCCAAAACAGAAAAAATTAATTAACAATAAGGATAAGTGGACAGAACAAGGGGACAGAAGAAAAGGAAAAGGTTATGAGGAGAAGAACAGACCATGCAAAATTAGTTGAGGCAAGGGCTGAGGACCAAGGGAAGGGCTGAGGACCAAGGCAGGGGTGATCCCCTACATTGGGTCTCAGTCCCCGTCTCCTCAGCCCCCCACAACAGCAACTAGCAAGGGGCCAACACATATGAGCAATTTTGACAAAAATTTGTTATATAATTACTTATTTTGTTGTCAATAGGTAATATTATAAACTACCAAGATGTGGTCATATCTGTGCCAACCAGAAGCATCAACTGGAGTATATTAATAGTTTTATAATTCTCTACAAGTTAAATACTAGATACTTATAACTGAATTAATGGTCATCCTATTGATGTTTCAAGAGCATTTTTATTTACCTTTATATTCATTCTAACCTCACAGTCTGAAAGACATCTTTACTCATAACAGTAGATATTCTTTTAAACTGCTATCCTAAAATGCGTGGTTAACTTTTTAACTAGTTATTCATAACCTTTTGTGCCACATAATTATGTACTTTTTTTATTTTTAATAATTACAAAAATTGATGCAAAACAAAGGTGAGGAAAGAGTGCCTGATTTCTCTATCATTACTAACAGCATCCAGTCTGTATTCTTCCACAATTACTCATGTCACCTACAGAGGGGAATGAGTCATCACGTGTTGCAGCAGCTTGTTTACAAAGTTGAGCAGGCCATGACAATCATATGGGTCACTGAATATGTATCCGTAACTTTAACTCTACTGATATTAGCTCCAGGGAAAATAAAATAAAGTAACATAAGAATGGTACATATCATGATCTGTCAATGATTTGTGAACTCATTAGGACTAATTTGGGGGTTGGAATCATTTTTAAAATGGCCAGAAAACAATAGTATCTTCTTGATACTCTCCAGTATCTAATAAGGTTGCGAAGGTCCTTCTTTACCTTTTACTTGAACACCAACTGTTCTGTGTATTAATAATGTTTACCAGATGATCTAAGCATATATTACAGAAAGAGGTAATTGTCTTAACACAGATGAAAGTATAGTGGCTATAAACACACAAAATAACACTATTGGGTACATACAAAAAATTGCACATAGTGCAGGGAGAGCCAAAACTCATTATCAAACTCTACCAATCTATGCTTACTTGACAGGCCCTGTAATGCCAAGATTTCACACTGGTGACGGCAAACAATCCTCCCATGAATGTAGCGTATCAAGACTTGCTGACTAACTGTCAAAGAGGCCTCAGCATGTGGTCCTTTTCTAAACTGTTACTAAGGTAATAACCCTCTCTAATACACACAAACTAGCAGGGCTGTCAATCTCAAGGTCCAATGTGCATTTTTATTTCTGTTAAATATAACCTCCATACACTAGAGAAAAAATAAATCTTCAAACAGGCCAGTCTATTTTATAAACAAAGTTCAACACTGACGAAAGCAGAAGCACATTAATGCCCAAACAAGTGGGAATCACATGCAGTGATGCAAGACCAGAAACCTTGGGATATTTTCTCCCTTCTCAGGTTCCTTGAAAACCGAGTTTGGCATTTAAAGAACTCTAGCGTCAGTGAGGCCAAAGGCTTCCTGCACTACATCCCAGGAAGACCTAATGCATAGCATTCTGCCCCCTAGTCCTGTAAAGCAAAGGACCGAGTTCCGCCTCGTGACTCACCTCTCCTGCCAAGCCCCAAGGCAGGAATTCCCCAGGCATGAGTCATGAGTCATCCGTTCACGACTCATGTAACGAAGCCTGAGAGGGAGGCTCACCTGTTGATTGCCCTTTCCTAAGCGACATATTGCACAGCTTTATTAGAGAGCAATGCCTGCCGCGTTCGAGCGTCACAACATCCTACAGCGGCTGCTTCCGAAGGTCCGAAGGACTCTCGTGACTCAGCCGCGAAGGTCGGCGCCTCCCTGTGCAGGAGAGGGCTCGGGGAATAGGCGTTCGCCAACTAACGCATGAGAGCCTGCGTCGCAAAAAAAAGTCTGTTGATTATCATAAAATATGTATGTTATCAAAATCAATACCTTAAATTAAATATGAAGTAAAATAGGCCTCCAGCATCTTTTATGAACACATCTTACATCAAGGAGAAAATTAGAAGAAAGCGAAACCTTTACTAACATATCTTGAGTACCAAAAATAAATGGAATGCATATGAGTCCAACACTTCATAAATCTCACAAGAGGAAATTGCAAAGAAATCTGGAGGCCAGCCGACCCCCGGTGTAGGTAACGCCTTGTTTACATCAGCTGGGCGTCGCAAACTCAGACGTGCGGATCTGACGAGAAAATTCGTACGTAAGGGCTTCGTCATGGAATTGCAGGATTCCTTTTATCCCAGAGCTCAGTATATTGAGACTGTAAGTATGAATAATGAGCAGATAGGTTTTATATATTTATCAGAAGTGTAACGGGCAGGAG
Source organism: Penaeus chinensis (assembly GCF_019202785.1). NCBI lineage: Eukaryota > Metazoa > Arthropoda > Malacostraca > Decapoda > Penaeidae > Penaeus > Penaeus chinensis. The sequence continues at coordinate 14,440,969 of NC_061838.1, read as the reverse complement.
ATTTCAACATGTCAAATATTGTTCTGTAGGTGGGGTCATTAATAACATAGGTTGGGGCGTATTATTATAGGATGGAAATTATATTTGGTGTAGTTTCAGTCTCACACAGCCTTATGATACAAAGTGAATTTGGCATATAGTGTATAGAACAACAAAAATAAGACACCTTTTATACCCTTTATTTTCATCTCCAGGCCACAGGAAACCGTGTCAGCCGTGCAAGTGTGTTATGTGGATCTCAGAACATTGTGTTAAGTGGTAAAGTTATTGTGCTTAGTGGTGTGATTATCAGAGGAGACCTTGCCAATGTCAGAGTAGGACGCCACTGTGTAATATCATCCAAAGCGGTTATCAGACCTCCATTTAAAAAATTCAGTAAGGGGTAAGTAATTAGTAAATAACCTTTCTTATTTAGTCTGGTTATTGATTTTATTTGTTTTAGATTTTTTTTAACCTCATAAGTTATTTATTATCTCTAGGGACTAATTTAGCAAAGGAAATTAGTCCCTTTGATTATCATGATATGAGAAGCTTAAATAACTGGAAATTGGAAATACTGGTTGTATCATTATCAGTGTTCTTAATTTTTTTACTGTCACTTATAACCAAAATATATATGCATATGTCTATATTTTTTATTTTCTTAACCTCTCTTCTTTTTCTTTTTTTCATTTTTAGCAATAGCTGTACATTTTTAATATTTCAGAGTGGCATTTTTCCCACTTCACATTGGGGACCATGTTTATATCGGTGAGGGTTCTGTTGTAAATGCTGCAGTCATTGGCTCATATGTCTACATTGGAAAGAACTGTGTTATTGTAAGTACTGAATAAACTTCTTTCTTGTGTCTGTGTATAGATTTTTCTTGTTGAATAGATATGTTTATGTATATTCATATTCACTCTGATGAAGAGCAGGTTTGGTCTGCTAATGTTTTTTATTGAGAAATAACAAATTTCAGGGACGCCGTTGTGTGCTCAAAGATTGCTGCATGATTGCAGACAACACAGTCTTGCCACCTGAGACTGTTGTTCCACCATTTGCAGTCTACAGTGGTTCACCTGCCAAGCACACAGGAGACTTACCAGAGGCTACCCAAGATCTTATGACTGATTACACTAAATCATGTTATCACCATTTCATCAGAGTCAAAGATATGCCACCACAGGCAAAGGAAGGAACAACAAAGCTTATTGAAATTTAGGTGTGTTTCATTGATTTCTCAAAAAGCGGATGAGTATTTAAACTTGCTATTATAGTTAGGGTGGAAGGCAATTTAGTGACAAGTGATGAGCACTGCCTTATACTATGTAGGGGCCAAATTTTGTTTTCTTTCTTTCTTTCTTTCTTTTTATAATCTTAAGAAGTAAATGGATCCCAAGAAATTAGTGTAGTCATACTATTATGAAACTAGGATTCACTCCTTTTACATCTGTTTGCTTGTTGTTGTTTTCTTGTCTATTCTCTTTGCTCTTGTATTATTTCCATTTAGAAGGTATTTCAAAGTTGTAAACATAAGGAAAATTTTGTATTCATTGTTGGAAAATTAATAACAAAAATGCATTGCAGGTATGTACAGAAAGCTGTTTTTTTGCTTCTCTGTTTCCTCGAACCAAAGGTATCTTATCCAGCCTGAATTATGGAACTTCAGTTGAACTCATTGAAGAAGAGAATATATCTGCAGTATACTATTTAAATGTATAAATTAAATTATGTATTTTTACATTTAAAAGGGGACTAGGATGTCTGTTGAAAGTTCTTTACAATTGGATTGCCTAAATATATTACTAGGGGATTTCCCTGTCTACTATTAATAGGAAATACAGTGTATGTCATTCCAGTATAATACTGACTACATTGTGAATATTATTATTTTAGAAGCCTTAAATATGGATTATAGTTTTTTTTTATATGGAACAATAAAAAAAAATCAAAAAGACAAAGTTTATCTTCTACAGCCAGATTTTATGGCTGGGTAATACTAATCAATTTAAAGGCAGTTCTAAATTGCTATGAATAAATAGACTTTATTAGGAAAGTTATTAGTTATTAGAAACTTAATTTTCAAGCTGAGTAATGAAGTGATATATATCATTATGTGCTTGTGTATATTAAAATAAAGCAAGTAATGACAGATGATGTTTCTTTAAAAAATGCTAAACTTGCTCTTAGTGTTTTATCAAGTCACACCTCTTTATTGTACCAAAGCACCTTTATTTAAGCCTGCGAGATAACATTGATTAATAAATTTGTTCCATATTCTCAGTTTTCACACTGGTTGGGACTACCTTTTCCCTATTCTAGATGTTGCAGAACAGTGCTCTGAATAAACTTTTATAAAACTGGAAGTAGTATATATGTAACCAGTTGTTTTAACCCAATGTCGCCAGGGAAAATGAAAAAAAAAAATGGGGAAAAAGCTGTGCCTTTTTTCTATATTTTTTTGTGAAATGTCTGCCCATAGATAGCTCTGCTAGTGCTTAGCCACAAAGGAGTCAATTAGTAGACCTTGAAACCCGTACCTGATTTGAATTGGCAGGGAAAACTTATTTTTTCTAGTGTTTATTGAATATCGATGGTGTTATTTTATTTTAACATTAGTGTTTTTAATTTTTTTGGGATTAAAGTACCAGCAAAATTAGTTAAACGTAAAATTTTCGTATAAGGGGGGTTTAAAAAGGGTGATCGGGTGGCAGGCAGAAATAGTAAGGGCTCTTTGGTGTTTTAAATACATGTATTGCCATTCTTGTATAAAATATAACAACTAGTACTAACAGGGGGGCATGCTTGTGTATCCCCTTTGTCCCGCCCCGGCAAAGGGGTTATATGGGGGTTCTTTTTTTGGGTTGCCTCTTTGCTTGGGTTTTGGTTTAAGGTTTCCCTGGCCTCATTTGTTATAGGAATTTGTTTTTTGTGTTATTGTGTGCCTATTTATTTAATTTTTTTGTGGTGCGGGTTGGGTGATTGTTTTTTTTGGGTTAGTTATATTTTTTGTGATTTTGGGTGTGTTTTTTGTTTACGGGATCTGGGGGATGGGTAATATATTTTTGAGGGATTGCTGATGTTTGATGGTTTGTTAATGTTTGTGTTTGGGTATAATGGTTGTTTTGGTGTGAAAGTTATTAGGTTTTTGTGTGTTTATGGTGGTCAAAAATTGGGGTTGGGGGTTTATGGGGGATGGTTTGTATGCATGGATTTGTGGGCGGAGGTTTTTGGTGTGGTTTACTGGGGTCTGTGGGTGAGGGGGGTGTGGATGTGTTGTGTATGGTGGGTGTGTATGGTGTGGGTATGGTGAGTGTGGTGTGTGTTGTATTGGGTGGTTGATGGTGTGTATGTTGGGGGGTGTGTTAAGGGTGGGGTATGTGTGGGGGTTTTGTATGTGTGGTGGTGTGTGTGTGGTGTGTGTGTGTATGTGTGTGTGTGTATGTATGTGTGTATGTATGTGTGGTGTGTGTATGGGTGTGTATTGTGGTTGTGTGGTGTGTGTGTTGGTTGTGTGTATGGTGTGTGTATGGTGGTGTGTGTTTTGTGTGTGTGTGTATGGTGTTGTGTTTTGTGTGGTGTATTGGGGGTGTGTTTTATGGGTTGTGTGTGTTAAGGGTGTGGGGTGTTATGGTGTGGTGTATGGTGTGTGTGTGTTATGGGGTGTTGTTGGTGTGGGGTTTTGTTGTGTTGTGTGTGTGTGTATTTGGGGGTGTGATGGGGTGTGTGTGTGTTGGTGTGTGTGTGTTATGGGGTGTGTGTATGGGGTGTGTGTGTATGGGGTGTGTGTGTATGGGGTGTGTGTGTGTTTTTGGGGTGTGTGGGATGGTGTGTGTGTTATGGGTGTGTGTTGGGTTTTGTGTGTGTGTTGGGTGTGTGTGTATTGGGGTGTGTGGGGGGTGTGTGTTGGGGTTTTGGGGGGTGGTGTGTGTATGTTGTGTGGGGAATGTTGTGTGTGGTATGGTGTGTGTTGTGTTGGTGTGTGGGTGTATGGTGTGTGTTGTATGGTGTGTGTGTATGTGTGTGTGTGGTGTGTGTGTATTGTGTGTGTATTGTGTGTGTGTATGTGTGTGTGTGTGTATGGTGTGTGTGTATGGTGTGTGTGTATGGTGTGTGTGTATGGGGTGTGTGTATGAGTGTGTGTGTATGGTGTGTGTGTATGGGGTGTGTGTGTGTATGGTGTGTGTGTATGGTGTGTGTATTGTGTGTGTGTATGGTGTGGGTCTGGTGTGTTGTATGGTGTGTGTTGTAGGTGTGTGTGTATGGGTGTGTGTGTATGGGTGTGTGTGTATTGTGTGTGGTGTATGGGTGTGTGTTTTATGGTGTGTGTGTTTGGTGTGTGTGTATGGTGTTGGGGTGTATGGTGTGTGTGTGATGGGTGTGTATGGTGTGTGTGTTGTATGGTGTGTGTGTGTGTATGGTGTTGTGTGTTATGGGGTGTGTTGTAATGGTGTTTTGTGTATGGTGTGTGTGTGTATGGTGTGTGTGTATGGTGTGTGTGTATGGTGTGTGGGATGGGTGTGTGTATGGGTGTGTGTGTATGGTGGTGTGTGTGTATGGTGTGGTGTATGGGGTGTGTGGGGGTGATGGTGTGTGGTGTATGGGTGTGTGTGTATTGTGTGTGTGTATGGGGTGTGTGTGTATTGTGTGTGTATTGGTGTGTATGGTGTGTGGTATGGTGTGTGGTATGGTTTTGTGTATGGTGTGTGTTGGGTGGGTATGGGTGTTGTATGGTGTGTGTGATGGTGTGTGGGTAGGGGGTGTGTGTATGTTTTGTTGTGTGTGTTGGTGTGTGGATGGGGTGTTTTGTGTATGGGGTGTGTGTGTATGGGGGGGGTGGTATTTGGGGGTTGTTTTATGGTGTGTGTGTGTATATGGTGTGTATTGGTGTGTGTGTGTTATGGGTGGTGTATATGGTGTGTGTTATATTTGGTGGTTTGGTGTGTGTGTTGGTGTGTGTGTAATGTGTTGTAGGGGTGTATGTTGTGTGTTGTGTGTGTTGGGGTGTGTGAGGTTTGTTTGGTTTGGTTGGTGTGTGTGATTAGTGTGTGTGTATGGGGTGTGGTTTTGGGTGTTGGTGTTTGGTGTGTGTGTGATATGGTGTTTGGGAAAAATTGGTGTGTGTGTATTGGTGTTTGTGTTATTAAAGGGGTTTTTGTTTGGTTTGTGGTATTGGTGTGTGTTTGTTTGTGTGTGGTAAGGGGTTTTTTTTGTGTGTGTGGCTGGTGGTTTTTTGTATAACATTATGTTTTTGGGGTTAAATTTTTGCTTATTGTTTTTTATTGGACATTTTTTTTTATATACTTTTAATTTTTTTTAATTTTTTTAAATTTTTTTTTTAATTTTATTTTATTATTTTCATTATTTTATATCTTATATTTTTATTTTTTATAAATTTATTAACTTTTTTTAAATTTTTAATTCTTTATATATAATTATTTAATACTTATAATATATTACATTATTTTTTTTTTATATATATTTTTTATTATAATTTAATTTTTTAAAAATTTTTTTTTTAAAATTTATATATAACATTATTTATTTTTTCATTTTATTTTTATTATAAATTTTATATTTACATTTTTAATAATTAATTTAACCCTTTATAAAAAATTTTTTTAATATAAAAATTTTTTTTATTTATAAATTTTAAAAACATTTTTTAATTTTTAATTTTTTTATTTTTAATTTAAAATTTTTATACTTTTATTTAACTATTTATTTTATAAATTTTTTTATTATTTTATAATTTTATATTATTATTATATAATATAATATACATTTTATAATATATATTAATATATATTTTTTTTTATTTAATTTTTTATATAATTATATTATAATTATTTTTTATTTTTATATATATATTTATATATATTATATATATTAATTATATATAAAAAATTTAATATAATTATTTTAAATTTTTTAAAAATTTTTTTTTATTTTAATAATTTTACTTAATATTTTTATTATATTATATAATTTTTATTATTTTATTTATTAATTTTTATTTTTATAATTTATATATTTTTATATATTTTTTAATTTTTATTTATTTTATAATAATATTTTTATATTTATATAATAAATTTTTTATATTTATATAATTATATATTTAAAATTATTTAATTAATTATATTTATAATATTTTATATTATTAATATAATTATATTATTTAAAAATTTATTAAAATTAATTTTTATTTATTTTTTTTTATTAAAAAATTTTTTTTATTAAAAATTATATATATACTTATATATAAAAATTTTATATAAATTATTATATAATTAATTTTTTAATTTTTATATAAAAATTTTAAATAATTATTTATAATTTAATATTTATATATTTCATTATATATATACATTATATATATATACATTATATATATACACATTACATATACATTATATAATATATACATTACATATACATATATATACATTATATATATATATACATTATATGTATATACATTATATATATACATTATATATACATTATATGTATATACATTTATAATATACATTATATATAGATACATTTTATATACATTATATATAGATACATTATATAAAACATTATATATATACATTATATACACATTATATATGTATATATATACATCATATATATGTATATACATTATATATACATTATATATATACATTATATATACATATATACATTAATATATTATATATCTACACATTATATAAGTATATATCTACACATTATATATGTAAATATATACATTATATATCTATATATATATAAACATTTTATATGTATATATACACACATTATATATGTATATATATACACATTTTATATATATATATATACACATTATATATGTATATATATACACACATTATATATGTATATATACACATTATATATATATGTATATATATACACATTATATATATACACATTATATATGTATATATATACACATTATATATGTATATATATACACATTATATATGTATATATATACACATTATATATGTATATATACATTATATATGTATATATACATTATATATGTATATACACATTATATATGTATATATACATTATATATGTATATATATACATATTATATATGTATATATATATAGCACATTATATATGTATATATATATGCACATTATATATGTATATATATATATAATGTATGTATATACACATATATATATTTATACTATATATATATATATATATATATATATATATATATATATATATATTATGTGTATAAATATATATGTATATATATACATACATTATATATATATAATGTGGATAAATATATATATATGTATATATATATACATACATTATATATATATATATATATATATATATATATATATATATATATATAATGTGTATAAATATATATGTATATATATACATACATTATATATATATATATATATATATATATATATATATATATATATATAAAGGGTTAAATAAACAAAGAAACCTTCAAATCACCATTTTTGAAGATAACATACTAGTAAAAACCATAGCAAAATAAATTTTTTTTTCATAAATACACTAGATTTATTACACAAATAGGCAGTTATGAAAATCAACAAAAAGCCATTCCTGAGAGGGCCATCTGTCTTTTTATCTGCAGACTTCTTTCATCAGATACTAGGCAAAATAATTCAGGTTGCACAATATGGACAACCTGAAATCCATTAGCCTCCAATATTCTTTGTTCAAGCTTTATATATCCTTTCAAACGATAACCTGGTCCAAAAACATGTGATGAACCAATGTCCATCAATGCAATCCTGAAAAGAAATTCATGAGATATTAGAGACCATTTTCCTGTGTTGTACAAAAATGTATCTTAGTTAATACAGGAACATTACTCAACTAATGAAGACACCTATACTGAAATACCTTTTTGTGTTGTCTGGTATTTGCAGAGAACTGATACTGATATTACCAAAGGCATCAGGTTTTTTGTGCTCGATTTTAACAGTATTTCCTTCATCATCAATTGCCAAAAGATGGTCTGGAAGACAAAAAAAATAAATCAAAATCAGAATAAATACTTACACTAAGGCTATTATTCAGCAACTACAAATATTGCAAAATAAAAATCCTTCCTTCCCTAAACTCACCTATATAAATATCATTGTTTGTGACCACACTAGACACAAGATGATCCGGATTGTTAAGAATTTGATGAAGTCTAACTCTCAGATCTGATTTTGAAGGAGGCCGTTCTCTTGCAAATGTCCTTGCTTTTTGCAAGTATTTCTCTGGTATTTGAAGAGAATTCTGACCAAATGTTACCAATGCCTGATGTATTCTGAGTAAAATTTTGTACTCTGAAAGAGGCACCTTTTTTGTCGACATATATCTGAAAAACAAAAGTTCGTCCTTAATCAGTTATTCTAGTAATCATTTATGATAGTCCTGAATCTTTCAAGAATTAGTAATGTGAATATTTCATTGCTTCAAGGGTAAGACTCCAATTGAGATATTAGGTCAGACACAAAGTTCTCCAGACCTAGATGAGTACTTACACCTCAAGGAAATCTTGATTTGTCAGTAACTCTAGCAACTGCATATGATGATAATCTAAGGAGAGCAATTCAACTGCTAGTTTTATCCAGGGCCTCTTGAAATAATTTTCCTAATGGATATTATTAAAGTACAAGTATTAAAGACAGAAATGATAGTGGTGCAGCAATCACTGCTTAAGTATAAATATAAAACTTTACTAAAGAAGCCCAATCAACAAGACAAAATCATGGTATAATCTTAAAACATAAAAATCTTTAGGCTTAAAATTGATGACAAATACTGAAATTCAGATTTACATAACTACTTAACCCATTGGATCTGGGTGTTGTAACATCATCTTACAGAAAAATTTGGATGAGGGCTGGGCAACATGAATTTACCATCATGGCTGACGGCCAAGGTGATGGGAACATCTCATCATGAAAAATTCAGCTGAAGACCAGGGTGACGGGAATGACTCGCCATGAGTGGAAGACAATTAAACTCTGTGGGCATTTATGAAGGGGCTCTTGCATAATATCCATTGGTAAATGAGGGTGGAATGTACCATCAGTAAGCCATAGCTGGAAGAGCATCAGGTCCAGAGGGGACACTATTGTTATTTTCATTGTTATTGCATAGAGTTGTAGACTACCTAGAGAGATGACATGGGGTCTGTTTAAGGAAAACAGTCTATGGCCATCTATCAAATGACAAATATAGACTTTGGAAAATGTCAGAAAAGCAAAAAACACTTATGCAGAAAAAAAGAAGCACCAAGATTCAATGGGTTCAATAAAGTATCGTTGTCTACAGCAATGACAGTCAAGTTTTTTTGTTTTTGTTTTTTATACAGAATCTATTAATTCAAAATATAAGGTACCTATTGTGCATATAAATTGACAATGAGTCTAGTTGTTTTTTTATACAGAATCTAATGATTCAAAATTGAAAGACATAAAAAATTTATGGAAACAAACAAGAGCACAAAAGCATAACATTACCTCTTTGATTCTTATCTGTTCATGATCAACAAGAACATCAACAGCTTGGCGTTGATTAAGATGCTGAAGTTCGCAGCCTCCCAGTGCAATTAACAGTGGCAAAACATGGACCTTTGATCTGATAACCCCTTCAGGATTTTGTAGCACCTGATGAACCATGTGATGTACCAGATCTTCTGAGATGAAATTCTGAAATGTGAACAGCATTGTTAAAAGATCACCCTTAACCCACTCACATTGGGATGATGTCTTA
>NC_061838.1:14413686-14421186 GCF_019202785.1 Penaeus chinensis | reverse complement strand
TGCAGTGTTCAATTGGGCATATGTGGGGCCCTTAACTCTTAATATCTGCAAAGAAGCTGAAAGAGTAAATTTTCTACATCATTCTCAATAACAAAATACCTAGAAAGGGCTGCAAAAAACATATACAAAAATCCAAAGAAATCTAGTTTCATAACCCCTTTCATCATAGGAAGTGTGCCGTGGGAAGGCTAGATATATCAACTTCAATCCCCACTCTGGTCATGACGAATGCAAACATTCTCACCTATTTTATACTGATGCACTGCAATAACACCCTAAAGCATTAATGACTGCAGATAGAATATACGTCAAAGAGTTACTAATACCACCCTTGATCATACTAGTAAATTCTATGTATTATGTTTATGGTAGGATATTCCATATTTAAATCCTTGTAACATCCCACTGAACACTACACCTTAAATCATTGTTTATGAATTTTTATACAGACTTATGATTCTTAGGTTATAAAATTTGCTTACGTAATACGTACAGCAGATGTATATCTACTACAGTGTGCGAGTCCCCTTAGACAAGTAAAGCCAACAGCGTGAGACTTCCCTCTGGCCGCCTGGAAGCAGCCCGGCATTCGTCTGCAGACTCCTCTTGCTTCCTGCATTTACTTCGGCGACATATGGACTTTTTAGAGTTCAACAAAATACTCAACAATCGGCTTCTTACTAAGCACGATTATGTATTAAATAGCCATAGTGTTACATTACACTATGGCTTGTTAGATACATGTACAACCTACAAGTCGGTATCAAAGTTAGCAAAGTGTGTAAGATAAACAATGAATAGATATCAGATACAGCCTGCGTAAAATACATTATTTATCAGTACATATAAAAAAATATGTCTATAGTTATCCTGATTATCTCAATGTATCCTTAAATTGGAAAAAAAAACTATATAGAATATAGAATGATACTTCATCCGTGATAATGAAATATCTTCTTCCTCTTCTTCTTTCTTCTTTTATAGGGTTTTAGACTATTGTATAGTCTATATCCCCTGGATCTATATTCTTTCTTCTTTCTTTTTCCTTATATGAAATATCTTTCTCACGACGAAATGCGACCCCTGCACATTTCGTCAGTTTGCTCGTATTTACGAAAGTCAGCGTTCGTGCAATCGCTGTCTTCAAATCCATCCATCGGAGATACGTCTGCCAGCACTCCTGAGAGGCCGAGCTCCTTTCAGCTCCGCAATGCTTTCTCGGAGTGTGTTAGTGACAGGAAGCAACAGGGGATTGGGGCTGGAGCTTGTTAAACAGATTTCAGCAAGCTTAACGCCTCCAGAAGTTATCATAGCTGCTTGCAGGGACCGCGATAAGGCCACTGTGAGACATATAATCAGATAACAATATTTTGCATTATTTTTAGATAATTATTTATTTCAGAGAAGATGTTTTTGTTTCTTTAAATGTTGTTTGTTATTCTCGGTAACATTAACCCTCGAAATATTGATTGTAATAGGAATGAAATCGTGATGTCTTAGATAGCTTGCATGATATTTTCCAGTTATGGCCTTTCAAACTGCCAGTTTCTCTTACTACATAAATAAAGTACTCTTCAGTGAAACTAAATGATATTCCCTGGCAATCAGAAATTACTATCACAGTACATGATTCTTTTTCTTTCAGCTTACTTATACACAGATACATATACCCACACAGACAAACAGCACAGCACCCAAATAAATTCATAATTGAGCCCCATCCCAGAAAAAATAGATATAGAATGAAGGTAATAATGTTGTTGATGATAATGAAAATAATAGTAATCATCATCATCATCATCATCATCATCAAAATAGAATTGTTTTTTAAGGATAAAGAATTAAATCACCACAAATTAATTCAACTCAGAAAGTTCAATTTTGACAAAAATAAGTGTTCACAGTTTCCATGTACATTATATGTCATATGACTTGACAAAAAAAATCAGAAACACAGGACATTACAGCTAAATATCTTTAAGATATAATAGGTTCATTTTAGCTCGCTGTGTAAAAAATATGTTTTTCCCGCCAATGCAAGGAAAGGTGAAATCAGGTAAGATCACAAGGTCTACTAATTGACTCCTTTGTGGCAAAGCACTAGCAGAGCCATCTATGTACAGAGACATTTCACAAAAATATAAAAAATGAGCACAGCATATTCCCCATTTTTTATTTATTTTCCCCAGCGGCAATGGGTTAATCACGAAGGACACAATTACTTGTCCTATCCATCTCGCCTGTTTATCCTCTTCCTTGATTTTTGAAGATTCTTTTTTAATTCTTATTACTTATGATATTGCTAATAAAATTACAATAATCACAATGTCAACAACAAGAATAACATATTAGTAGCATTAGAAAAAAACAACATTTTCTCTGAAAACTGAAGGAAAAGAAAAATCAGCTGAGGAGCCGAGTTGTTTAGTCACACACCCTCACAAGCACATATTCAGTCTTATAACATCATTCTTACTATTATAGAGTCTACAAGAAGTTGCAGAAAAACACCAAAATGTCCACATCGTGAAACTGGGTAAGATTTCAGTTATTACTTTGGTTTTACTGTAATGGCCACACCCAAAAGGGGGGGGGGGGGGGGATGCACAGGTCCCAGTATTCTTTGTTCCAAAGTATCTTCTATTATTCAGCAAATAAGGAAAGCAATTTGCACAATTTGTTAAATTGTAGACCTGCACAAGCTTTATATAAATTCACAGCTCTATGACCCTAAAATATATCAAACCTGAGAGGCTTTCTCCCCTCCCCACACTTTTGTTTGGTAAATTTGAGACCAGCACCCACTTTAAAAATGTGTTAAACAGTAAATGTGAAAGACATCAAAGGTCTTATAGCATTATGATAAAGTATTTTTGTGGGAGGGGTTTAATGGAGTTCTGTATTAGAACCAAATGTCTTTGATTTCAGTGGTCATATGGCATTGTAAGATAGGACAGTAGTGAAAGGAGTAGAAAGAATATGCACTATCTTTTGAAATACTTTGATAAAATCAGAATAAATGTGGTATACCTGGTCCCAAATTGTTTTGTTTTTTTTTCCTAAAAAATAGCATACACCTTAAATTATTTGCTTTGACTTGCAGATGTTAGTGATGAAGCTTCATACAAAACATTTTTTGAAGATGTAGAAAAAATTGTGAGCCCCACAGGTCTCAGTCTCCTCATCAACAATGCCGGGATTGCCCCAAAATCGACTCGTATTAATATGGTTAAATGGAAACAGATGATGGATACTTTTAGTGTCAATACAGTTGCTCCACTTATGTTGACAAAGGTGAGTTTAGTTGATTCACTGTAAATGTAACTTTGGGTTTTTATCTACTTTAATAAGATCAAAGATTGTTGATATAGTAGATGATAAAAGCCTGCTTACTGTTGCAGACTCTCAGGACTCTGTTGACTATGGCAGCATCACAGACACAAGGAAATACCCTGTCTGTAAGGAGAGCTGCTGTTATCAATATGTCCTCTATTCTAGGCTCCATTGCAGAGAATGATCAAGGTGGTTTATATCCCTACAGGGCAAGCAAGGTTTGTTTTTGCTTATGATTACAAATATATTTTATTTATATGAGAAGTATCATAATGAAACTCCTTTAATTAGGCCTGACTATACACAATTAATCCTTGCCCTGCTCCTGAAATAGTTATTTTACTGTGTAATTTTTTTTTTTCATAAACTTGTCATTTCAGAAAATAAATTTGTATGTGATATCTTTTCCAGGCAGCATTAAATGCTATCACCAAATCTTTGAGTATTGACCTACGAGGTTCCAACATTTTGGTAACAAGCATACATCCTGGTTGGGTAAAGACTGACATGGGAGGCAAGAATGCACCTCTGACTATAGAAGAAAGTATATCAGCAATAATCAATACACTTCATATTTTGAATGAGGAACATAATGGGGAGTTTGTGCAGTATGATGGCAAAAAATTACCATGGTAAATAAGGTTTTTACTTACATCAGTTTATACTAAGCCAGAAATATCCATGTTACCTGTGGTTTGATTAATCTTTTCTGCATATAGATGGTTCCTCGAGCCTGTCACTGGAGTTAAGTATTATGCCTGACCTCACTCCATGATTTTTTTTTAACTGGTAACAATAAATAAGGAATGAGGTAAACAAGTGAGGTCAGGTTGGCCAAGGAAATGACTGCTTAATGCTAAGCACTTTTAGAGCAAATTGTATGTAAAAAAGAAATCAGTAGAATGAAAATATAATGGACACCATGTTCTCAGAATCTAGATTAAAAACTGGGTATACTGGTATGATCTTTAGAAAAAAATACTTATATGCAATGTAAAATGACAGTGCACATTTACTGTTATTTGAGCTCTTATTTCATATAAAATGCAAGGTATCCTGATGTAAATGTTATTCTTTGTTATGGAAGTTTGTATATTTTACTTTATTAGTGTAAATGTTTTTAAAGAAAATCTATGAAGACAAACATTTCATGTGCAATGTCCCTTTTCAGTTTGAAGTATTTTTTTTTTTCTTTTTTTTACATACCACCAAATGGTAAAACTTTAGCATGTGCTCTCTTCTGTATCAATATATGGCAGATAAATGCCACATTTTCAAGCTGGTGGGAATCTGTCATGTAACGAAAGTTTAAATCTCTTATTCAGAATCTGCCAGTGCTCCCCCAGTCTTTCTAAGCAGGACCAAAATTCTGTAATCAGTTCATTACTTCAACATAGAACTGGGGTTCCCAAACAAAGTGATATGAAACAATATGAAAGCGGACTTCAAATTAAACAGGATTTTGTCTCACAGTACCTACAGATAATTTTCTATAACCTATCAATAAATTGCAATTTTTCCATAGTGTTCTTGTCTTATAGTTTAAGGCAGCACTGCACTATTTGTAACTAGTAAAACCTAAATCTGAGATGACAGACAGTAACACTGAAAATTATTATACATTGAGCAAGGGCCACACAGTAGAAAAAGTTGGGAACTACTGATTTAGAACTGCACAATCAAGTATTTATGTGTTGGAGGAGGCAGCTTCCCATACATTTGATGGCTTTATCACACTGATATGCTCATCACCAAGAGGTCCATATTTATAAAATTATCTCAATGAAAACATTGTGTACTTTGATCTATACTTTACTATTACATGGTAACTTTCTTTGGTCCTGACTGGCAAAAATATTTATTTTCAGGAATCTGTGCTTTATATGAATTAGTGACCTTGGGTAATAATCATCTTTAAAATTAATTAGAACATTTCAGTCACAGGTCATGAGGGTACTGTGCAATGTAGAGGAACTACTACATCTGTGGGTAGGCCACATTTGAAATAGGTGAAAACATAGCTATATGCAGATTTGTACATATAAAGTATTTTGTATTTCAAGGTAATAATAATAAATACATTTTTGTGCTTAAATTTGTTTTATTTCGTAAATGAAATACACATCCATAAACCTGAAGTGAGAGAATAATACATTTAGGTTTTGAGTTTCTCAAGTATCCCTAACCCCAATCTTGAAAGTTACATTCTAAAAGGCTGTCTGGTGTTGGAGGAATTAGGGATGGTGGAAGGGATGCCACACTTTGCATTCCTTGTGGATTTTTAAAATGACTTTCCCATTCAGTTTCATCATGGATACTGAACTTGGTATCAGCCTCTCCACCCTCCAACTTCTTAAATATCCATTTCTCAAGTGATGGTTCACTGCTGTCTCCCCTCTCTGACTGGAGCTTGCTGCATCGTTTTGCCTCGTTTTCCCGATACACTAAAGATGAAAAAGGAGTACTTGTATAAGGAAAAAAAAAGATTATATTTAATGCTGAAAAAATTTATGTATTTTTATAAGCAACTAAGCAATCCTGAAAATCCATCTAGTAGAGTAAAATGAAAATAATATATGCAGATTTGTACTATCTTGTGCAATAATGCTTTCACCAATCTAGGCTAGCAATGTCAATGTACACATTATATTTACTCTACAATTGGAACACTGTAGGTTGTATAGGTTTTAACCCATTGGCGACGGGTATAGAAAATAAAAAAAAAACTACGCTCTGGCGAACCGCGGCATCGCGCCGACTTTGAGCGTGTGAATTCGGTACATCAAGCCGAATCATTGCCTCGGGGCGCTTTGGCGCACCGCCGCGGAGGACAGCTGCACACCACATTTCGGGTGTATTGTTGTGACGCCTATAGGCATGACCCGTCGCCATTGGGTTAAAGCCAATACAAACCTACAGTGAACAGTTTGAAACAAAAGATATAAGTAATACTTCAAAATTTCAAAATGCATGACAAGTTACTTAGGTTTTGATGTTAAATCTTTAGAATCATGTGTAATTCTAAAGAAAATTTGATATGAATAACTCAATGTATATCTTTTTCAGAAACTACACTGTCTAAACTCTAGTAGCATGGAGCTGTAACTATCTGCCAAGCCACACCTATAGCTGTCATAAACTGACTCATCATGCCAGATACGGCTACAGACATTGCAATGTGCTAGAGCAAGTCGAGCAAAAAGTTCTGCCAAACGGCAGGACAATTGCCAGAAATCACCTGAGTCATTGATGCCCAGAGATTTCTGATACCGTCATTGAGGGATTAAACATGACAGATAAAATCCTATTTAATCTTGACCCTTTGGCATTGGGGACAAGTAATATCTACTGCAGTTTTGTTTTATGAATTTTATTTGCACAAAAATGGCTCCGCAAGTGCTCAGCCACGAAGGATTCAATTGGTAGGCCATTACATGACCTCCCCTAATTTTCCCTTAATTTAATTTTCAAGAAAAAAAAAAAAGGAAAAAAAAAAAAATTAAGGTTATGAATATCAATGATGACGATGATATTGATATTATGATTATAATAATATCATAATACTAATAGCAATAAAACATTCATCTTTCCAAAAATCAAGGAAAAGGGTAAACAAACCAGACAGATAGGACTAGTAATTGCCTCCTTGTGATTAAGCTGGGGAGCTATCCACTTGTAAACATAATTAATGAAACAAAATCAGTGAGCATGACATGCATGTAGATATCATACCAGCATCTCTGGTTTAATACATAGTGATTTGGATTAGTACAAAAGGTCTTAAAAAATAAATAAATAAATAAAAGGTTACTTTATAGGTGTAATCTTAGTCACTGGATTCAATGCCACTCATATTTTTCTAATTATTATCAATGATTCCAGTCATTTGTAAGTGAATCAAATGCTTAAAAGGTAACCAGAATGGCAACCATTAAGAAATCTTGTGACATCTCGGGTACTTTTGTGGAAATGGAATGAAACATTAGTAAAGGAAGTCTCACCTTCTTCCTTTAATATATTCAGGTCACCAACTGTTGAATGAGAATATATGCAGGCATTCCCAAAAGAACACTCTTGGCCAGAATAGAAACGACGGCATTTCTCCTTCCCTAATTCTTCTTGGAGCTTCTCTCTTGCAGCTATAAAAAATAAAAAAATTAATTAAAT
>NC_061838.1:14401186-14408686 GCF_019202785.1 Penaeus chinensis | reverse complement strand
GTGTAGAGAGAACATTTTTATATGTCGCACAAAAAAATAAATAAATAAATAAATAAAATAATAATAATAATAATAATAATAATAATAATAATATATATGGCTGTCCAGATGATAATCAGAGTTGTATTTGAGCCCCAAGGCAATCAAGTTGTGCAGGAGGTCAGCCTGGCCATCATAATACTGCCAAAATTGCCCAAATCTACCACAAAAACAGTTTCTGACTAATATTGTAATGATCCATGATCATAAAAACAACACAATATTGATCCAAAAAATAATATACAGAATCAAACATGCCCCATGTCATTCTCAGTACAGAAGTTGGAGGGTCCCATCATTACAAGAGTTTAAGCGTAAGTGTCGGCATAGTTGTCAGTATTTGTTGTTCCAATATGGGAGGCTATTAATGTAAAAAGACAGTAATGTTGTTAAATACTAAAGAATGAATAAGAGAATTAAGGAAAAGGGAATAAAAAGCATATATATTTCAGAGAGCATCAAAACTAATATAGAATAAGGAGAAAAAAGAGGAGAAATATGAAAAAAAAAATAGTATAAAAAACTAATAAACAACACAGGTACAGCTGCAGCGACCACCTATTTGCTACGAAATTATGAAAGTATATGTTGCATATCACCACTCAGAGACAGCCTTAATGTGTTTTTTTTTAATTAGGCACAAAGTGATAATGGTAATTGTTAGTGACAGCAGCACTCCCTCTAGAGACTAATTACCAAAATCTGATTTTTTATAGATTTCCTCTACCCAATTATTTAAGGAGATCAGGGTTTGAAGCAAAAATTGAAAAAAGTGATTTATGAAATGTTAAAAAGTCAATTTTTCGAAAACTCGATCCAAACAATAAAAAAAGCTCCCAAGTAAAAATTATATGCACAAAAAGTCCGTTTTCAGAAAAGGCGAACCAAGTTTCGAGCAATACAATTATAATAAATTTCTGTCACACATAAGTAGTCATAGGAACCCAGATATCCAACTTAATCATACCTACCTTCTATTTATTCCCTAGACAGGGAGGACAAGCCCCCCCTGTATCCCCCTCTTTATTAGCACTTCATGCCAAGAGACATTTGTTATTAAAAAGATATTGTGACACACAGTCAGTGTGGAGGATGCAGATGAGCAGTACAATCACAAATAGTCTTGTTTGGAAACTGAAAGAAGATACACTCTGTGCAACCAGCCCACACAGAGCAAGAGATCAGTCTAGCCGCTGTAATGTTGCAAAAAATGCCCATACCTCTCATAAAAAAAAAATATATAAATAACACTGCAATGATCTTTGATGATAAAACAACAATACTAGTAAAATAATATTCAACCCATTATTGCCAGGGAAAATGAATAAAATATGGGGAAAATGCTGTGTTCATTTCTTATATTTTTTGTGAAATATCTCAGAACATAGATGGCTCTGCAAGTGCTTAGCCACAAAGGATTTAATTAGTAGATCTTGTGATCTTACCTGATTTCACCTTTCCTTGAACTGGCAGGAAAAACACATTTTTTTACTTGTGCTATGAATATCGATGGTGTTTTTTTTTTATTATAAACATTATAATTACTATAATGTTATAAACATTAGTAACAGCAAAGTAAGATACTGTAAAATATATTTGTAAATCAATGAAAAGGGTGAACGGTTGAGACAGGCAGCACTCGTAATTGGCTCATTGGTGACAAGTGTATCCATCTATGTGTAAAAACTATTAAACAAGTTAACTCACAGTGGGCATGGCATATATGTACATGCCATCTCCGTCAGTAACGGGTTAAATATAAAATCAAACATAGCCCATGTCACTGACCACAGAAGTCTGAAGGTCTTGCCTGAGCAAAACCTTAACCCATTCGCGACGGGCATGTCACGTATTCGTGACATGCCCGTTTAATTATTGTTACACACGGATGGTTACACTTGTACTTAATCACTAATGATCCAGTTACGAATACTGCCTGTCTCGCCCATTTACCCTTTTCTTTAATTTGCGAAAATGTTTTATGGTATCTTATTTTGCTATTATTATTGTTTATAACATTATAATGATTATAATGTCTATAATAATAATAACACCATCGATATTCATAGTACTAGTAAAAAATACAGTTAAACTTTCCGCGCATGTCAACCAAGAGTACAGTAAAATAAGTGTGTGAAGTGGATACCTTGACGAAAACTAAGACACTTTTCATCTATGGCAAAAGGTGCGCAAATCTAAAACAAGGGAGATACAGGACAGAGAAGACAGAAGATCGCCCCTTCATTTTCTAAGTCCCCTTCCATGTTTACCTCGCGAAAACCAAAACCAATGTGACGCGTAACTCATTACGGCGATCCATTAAGTAGTCCATGTATTGCTACACGCTTGTGAGAAGGCTTATTTTGTCATTACTAGCGTCTGTTTTCCCGAATTCATGTATGTAATGCATTCTTCTAGTTTTATTATACTTCTTATACGTCTTTTGGTAATTATTTACGCTATTCTGTACAATAACCTTGTGCGCATGCATGTGTTCACTGGGAGATTTGACAGGTCGTCCAGCGACCATTCAGTGAGAAACACCGAGAGAGAGGTTTCGTTTTAAGTGCTGCATCGACTACAGGTCATTTTTAAAGTCATATTGTGGATATACAGGACAAATAGACATTATTCTCAATGAAAGCCTGATATTTGAGTCCAACAAGTGACCCAAATGCCAAAAAAGTGATTAGAAACCAAGCAATTCTGACCAGAGACAGAAGCGCAGAAAAGCTCAATCTTGCGCTATATAAAGGTTTGTGGGTTAACCCTGGGGGTCCTGGGGGCTTAGCCCCTTGGCTAGGCGTATATACTACTAAGGGGGTCAAGGGCTAGACGCATTTAATACCACGGGGGTCCAGGGGGCAGAGCCCCCTGGCTAGGGAATATATAGATCGTAGTGTATAAATCCCACAGGTTTAGGTTAGGTTGGTTTATTGGTTAGGACGCATTGTACAATTACCACTGGGGATTTGGATCATGTGAAATCCCGTAGATTTTTGCCGAACGAGTTTTTCGAAAATTGGCGCGTCGGTCCGTAGACTTTCAAAGATGGCGGCGATGTCCGTAGAGTTTCATTTGCCAATTTTAAGCATTTTTTGTGCTTGTTTTACACATTTCTGTTCTCTATTTTGCTTATTTATGCCTGTTTTACCCCATAATTTCCCTGATCTACTTCATGCCCTTCCCTGCTATCAAGATTGTTGGCTGGATAATCCGACAGAGATTATCATCAGATTCGTTCTCATCACACAAGAACAAATCTGATGATATAAATAATGTAAGGGAAGACCCAATTGTCATAGTCGGAAAATTAACCAAAACACATTTTCCTGCCAATTCAAGGAAAGGCAAAATCAGGTAAGGCAGAGCCATTTATGTGTAGAGACATTTCACAAAATATATAAAAGATGAGCACAGCATTTTCCCCATTTTTGGTTAATTTTCCCCATCGCAAATGGGTTAAAGAAAACTGAGAAAGTGACTGACAGTGTGTATTGTTCCAATAAGGGAGGTAATTAAGGTAAACAAGCAGTTATGTTGTTATATAGTTAAAAATGGATAATATAAATAACAAAATTAAATAAAAAATCATATTCATTTGAGAAGCAACCAAATAGATCTAGTAGCATCAAAAAGAGAAAAGGAAAGGTAACGAGTAATATGAAAAAATTATGACAATAAATAAATTGAAAATGATATCCAGATTAGTCAACAGAAAATGCATTCATTATAGAAAACAAAGAAAATGTACAAAATGGAGTTATAGAAACATAAAGGACTGGCAGTGTGAGGGTGTTGTGGATTTGGTTTCTCAGCCGTGACATGTAGCAGACATTTTCCTCCTATCCCGACAATTATGAGGCTGCTGCAGATAATCCTGTATTGTTCCCTACTCTATTTTTTATGCTCTTTAAGATGGCAGTGTCCATTTTCCTCTATCTCTGTGTGTCGCTCTCAGTAAAATTAAGCATGATAATAGAGGAGTAATAAATATAAAAAAGGAAAGGTTAGGTATGGATTTTGGGTTCGTATGATACCCAGGTTTTGGGACTTCGTATCTGGAAGGTGCATCGCTCTCGGTAACAAATACCCTATTTCTTAAGCTCTATAAGATAGCGGTATCTATTTCCCTCCATCTCTGTCTCACTCGGTAACATTAATCCATATATTATTTGTCTTATAAAAGATGGCTGGCTGAAACCAGTACCAACAACTACTACATTGTGTCCTCTACAAAAATATCTTCACTTTGCCTTAACTTTGCATGAGCATACCAAGATGATTAATCATAAATTGGGTTTATCATTTAATTCTGTGAATATTGGGTTTCAAGCTTCTGTGATTCTTGAAACAGGCAAAATGCATTTTGGTTATGGCATAAATTCGTGTAGGGTGGGAGGGGGGGTAAAGAAAAAGGTGCTGCAGGCTGGACAGGGTTTAGGATGCCACCGTGGAGAGGAGCCTGGGAAGCACTGCATGGTAGATTTTGAGATGCAGATATATTCCGGAAAATTACCTGGAATTTTCGTTAGATGCTTTCAAGCTCTACCGGGGACAGGTATACTTGTGCATGGAAGTCCTATAACATGTGTTCCCGCACATGACATTGACCTGAGATGCCACAGTTTGCACAGAAATAGTTAAACCCAACATCAACAATCATCATCGAAATGTATCCCTTGTTATTCATTTACATCTGTTAACTGCAATATTATATCTACAAAAATATGACGCTTTACATTTCCTGAGTGAAGCCGCGTAGATCTGTCAGGGACGGTCTGGTACCTTCTCACTTTCTCACCGATGACAAAAAGAAATAGGCTGCCAACAATTAACCAATCAGTTTATCTACTCGTTAGTATTTTTCACCATTCGCACTGCACATCAAATAACACAAAGATCTACTTACTTGCAGCCGGAGAAAAGCGACGTCAGATGTATGCGATGAAGCGACTGCTATTCGACTCTTGACACGTCTGAGTGCTCGGTGTCTGGCGGAAGAATAGTAACGAGGATTGCTCGATCTTTTTTTTCTTCTTCTCTTTCACATAACAAAACTGATTAATTAAAATAGTCTTTAAATATCTTTAAATTAAATATTGAATGTAGGATATATATTGATATGATATTCTTGCCTTCTGCATGTAAACTTAGATATAAGTGAGTCCTATTTAATATTCTCCATATCAATAAATGTTATTAAGAAAGACTTGCAATTATGGACTAGTATCACAATATTCACTGTGTTTATATATATCTTTCCCTCTATTTTTGGGTACAGTTACTATTTTTCGGACAATTTCAGGGTTGTCAACCATTGATGTACGATAACTAGCCATTGTTGCTGCCTACAATTGAATTAATATAACATCATATTATTCACAACTTTTCAGAAGTTGCAGCTTAGTAAATACACAAAAAGTCTAAATAGAAGTGCGGCAGGCAGCAGGGAACGAGTGCTTCAGTCACACAGTTTCTTGAATCGCGACATTGCGACCGCTCGGGAGGAGCTTCGTCGCTGAGCCACACGCAACACCTCGGCCGCAGTTGATGCAACACCTTGATCGGGTCAACAACAATTGTCTGATACCGGTATTCTGCAACGCCTTGCAAGATCAGCTCCCCGTGACTAGCTGAGACGATGGGGGAAGAAAGTAAAGATGAACAAACTAGCATCACATCTCCAAAGGTGTACACCTTAGCGGAGGTTGCGGAGCATAAAACAACAGATTCGTGTTGGGTTGTGATTCACGACAAAGTCTATGATGTAACCAAATTTTTAGATGAGGTGAGTGTTTTTTTTTTTTTTTGCATTTTTCTTAGATATTCATGCTGATATAGACAGGCCGAAGCGAGACTTAAGGCCCAGAAGGAATCCTGGCCGTCTGCTCAGATCAGCTGAATCATCATGACTTTCCTCTCCCAAAAAAACAGTGTAGGAAGTAATGTTGAATTATTTTTTGTATATGGTTAAAATTTGCACCCTTAACATTTAGAAGCTGTAATTATGCTAGATAATTTTCGTTTTTACTAAGATATGGCCATAATAGCCTTTCAGAAATGGTCTATTCTTGCAAGTGCAAAGGTCTAACTTCTTTGGGTAATAGATTTCCAGAGTGCCTAAACATCTCTCAGTTTTAGAGGAATCAGGTGTTTTAAAACGTGGATAAAGAGATATTTTTGGATGGTCTTGGACAAAGACATACATTTTTTGAGCCTTACTTAGGAAGATCTTGGATGTGCATGACCAAAATCAGGAATGCAGTGTGCAAGAGAGTTTTAGTGTGCAGCAAGAGTGCGGCAAGCTTTTTTAGAAAAAATAAAAATTGGCAGCTCATCCCAGATTTCAGAGTGCTTGATCTGTCAAGCCTCTTTTATTTTAAAACATTTCCATTTGTTCTGTACTTTCAAGGCTTTCAAACTATGTTCCTTATGATTTTATTGAAATCCATTGCCTTCAACAACACATCATTATTTCCTCTAGTCATATTGTTTATAATTTATTATAGGTTGTGTAAGGAATTACACCAGGTTTCAACCTCTAAGTACCTTTCAAGTTTTATAAGCTTGTTATCTGTATGTATTAGGTCAGTGTTATAAACATTTTGTCAGGAAATATGACATGTTTATTTTTCCTTTTTTAATTATTTGATTTAGCATATACTGTTATGACACACTTGGTAAAGAAATATATAATTTTAGTAGTGAGTACTAAACAGAAGTTCTATTTTGTGGCCTTGTTTTCCCATTATGGGAAAGTACAAATTTATAGTGGCACCATGTTCAACATCATAAACCCCATAAAACCTCTTAACATCACAGTGCTCGAAGGTTTTTACTTGTGTTGGCATTCATGTTGATAAATTAGTCTGAAATGCAAGGTGAATAGTTACTCAAGTGCAGATTAATCCAAAATATTATTCAGTTGTGCAGTCATGTTTTTGCTTTAGTTTTGTTTTGGTGGGGCCAATATTATCTTTATTTCATGAAAGATAAGTTGATTTTATTGTTTCCAATTTTCTTGGTATTATACGGAAAAACTAATGCTTGATTGCTTTCTTCTTCTTCTTCTTGAGATTATTAACAGTTAAATTGATATTTCCCTGATACCTCAGTTGGTTTTGATTGGGAATATACATTTCATCTCTTGTACATCAGTGTAATGGAAGTCATGTTCCATAGTCAAATTCAGAATTCAGAAGATTTTTTGCCTACACTCAAGCAAAGCCATTAAGGAAGTTTTTACTTTGTTAATTGTATATGATTTGTTCATTATTTATATCCTTTTTGTTTTGTTTGTATGTTATTTTGGTTACATACCATTATTTTATAGGAATAATCACACAATGAGAACAGAAACTGTAATTCATTCACAGAGCATTTTGAATTGAATATACTGCATTGTATAAATTTCTTCTTCCATTGTCATAGACTGATAATGACAGAAAACTTTCTTCT
>NC_061838.1:14389860-14401086 GCF_019202785.1 Penaeus chinensis | reverse complement strand
GCTACAGCTGTTTGTGCTTGGCAATATTTATTCTAGTTATGATAACTATTTAAATCTAGTATTTACCTGCAGTCTTTTATTTATATTATTTTTTATTTATTATTTTTTTGCTGAGAAAATTATTACAAAATTATTTTCCTTTA
Source organism: Penaeus chinensis (assembly GCF_019202785.1). Taxonomy (NCBI): domain Eukaryota; kingdom Metazoa; phylum Arthropoda; class Malacostraca; order Decapoda; family Penaeidae; genus Penaeus; species Penaeus chinensis. The sequence goes on along the minus strand of NC_061838.1, from coordinate 14,400,943 downwards.
AATATCACTATACATGCATTCAAAGAGTCTGAAACTGTACTGTTAGATCAATGGGATAAACAGCTTAAAACTGTGAATAATACAGAGGTTAGGGTGAGAATGTGCACATTTATGTTAAATAAAGTTGTATCATTGCAAAATGACTTTTAATATAGCCTTTTTGGTGTTTACATTGATTGGCTGTTGACCATAATATATATATGCCACAAATATAAAATGAGCATATAAGATTTTTTTCTCCAGTTTGTTACTGCATTTGGACTGACCAAAACAGTAACCGAGTACTGCTGTTGTCAGTTAATGCTTTTGCTGTAAAAGAGAATGTAAAGTACGAAAAAGAACTATTCCGACCCATTATTGTAGAGAAGCATCGTAATGACCATTTCCTGTAGTTTTCACAATATATTTTCATCAGGAACTTGACGTCGCCTGAAAGTTTACACATTAGAGAAATAAGCATCAGCTTAATTATGAACACTGTAATGTGAAAGACTTGTAACTCATTGCATTCATTGAGTGTCCAAAGCTTGGTATCACTTTATTACAAAAGTCGCAATTTCAACTCTTAGTTCCCCAGTTTAGGTTAACGCTGAGGAAAGAAAGGTCCTGCCCATGGAATGCTCAAGCACATACTTCCGTGGGCCAGAATTCCTACCCCTCCTCCCTCTCACCCGACCTGTCGCACCAGGAAATCTAAACTTTCCACCCTATCTTCTACCACATTCTTTCCTACACCCACCTTTTCTTCTACTTCTCCTAAGAAAACCCTCGTTTCTCAGACCTCCCCACCCAACTTCCCTCCAGAAACTCTTCAAGACATCTAAAAGTTCCTAAACATGACCCAAGAGAACGCTCCGCTCTCTCATCCATCCTCCAATCTTTCTATTCTTATTCCATCAGCATTCAAAGTAATTGCCGATCTTCATCTTCCTCCTTAAGTTCCCCCTACCCGTCTCCCCCCCCCCCCCCCCACTCTCTCCCAACACATATCATTTTCCCCTTCTTCTTGTGCAACATCCCCTCTTCTTTCCCCCCTATCCTTGCCGATCCAACCTGGATGCTCTCGCGACAACAGTAACCTCTGGATCTTTCCCCTCCTGATACTTCACCAACTTCCGCTGTTCCCTTAACTCAAATCCCCGGATTCGTCCCCTACTTCTCCGGCACCCATTTCTATCCATGTTACCCGTTGATTGTTTCACAAGGCTCTTTTCCAGTTTTCTTAATACAGTGTAACTCTTCCTTCCTCAAACATATAGATCTAATCGCCCTATACCCTACCCCTTCCCCTTTTACAAATCCCCGCCTTATCTAATTGCCCCCCCCCCCCCTCCCCGCCCTCTCTCTTTACCCTTCACAGTACCATACTATACTGTAGCGCTCTACAATCTTTGACATCTAAAAACGCTTTGTCCTAACCGTTACGTCTTTTTACCCTTTTCGCCCCAATATTTTACCATAGTGCTCTTTGATGCCTAGAACATTTGTCTAACCAATAACCATTAACCACTGAGGTAGATCCTTTAATAGACAGCCATTAACAGACCTTTACAAGTATCTTTATTCAATTAATCCAATAGCCTGTGAGTTAAATAAAATGGAGCTGAAATTGACTCCCTGGACTCGCCCCTCTCTCTCGCTTTCGGCTTGTCACGAAAGTGCTTCATTTTCATGAAATTATTCTTCGCTGCTTTTGCCTTTCGCTATCGTGTTGAAATGTGAACAGCACAGACTACGTCGTCACCAACACCACTATCGCTTTTCGAAGCGTCAAAAAGTTCGTCTGATACTCTGGAGAACTCTACGAGCATAAAAGGGCGATTTAATGATTTGATTGAATAATATAAGAGTTGCGCAGTATATGGAATGATTTATTAATACAGAAAGCACAATAATTTTAAAACTTTGACACACCTTCTCGAATAACCTTTAAGCTCTGTTTGGTAACTCCTGTTGAAAAGTACCTTGGCATGGTACATGAAAGGGTGGAAGAAACAGCTGTTGTGATCGTTGATGCTCTCCCGTAAAACTAATCCAAAGCAGGGAATGCCAAGGGTATATGCGCATTTGTTCACATGATGGATTTGGTTCTTTCATCATATCTGATTACTAAAAAGTCAGAGCCTGGGACTTAATTTGTGTGTATGGGCTAGCTGTCCTTACAGGTAATTAAGTACAATTTTGTTTTACTTTCATTTCAAACTAAACTTACTTTTTTTCATGCGGGTACGCGTTATTCGGGTGAATGCCGGACACATAATCTTTTCAACATCAGGCTGTAACACAGGACTCCTAAAAAGGAGGCTTCAACAACCGTATCTCCTATTGTAAGAAACAAAATATATTTCATAGACTCGATTTTTTAACGAAAATTGCTAATCAAAGTTGCCTGAGGCATTGTTCAACCAAAGGCCGTTTTGGTGTGTGTTTCTACTGTAAACACACTATTTATGTACTCAGACTTCTTATTGGTTAAGGGAAGGGAACGGTAACCGCTTTTTCCCAAGGCCTCGCCGCCGTGCAGATTGTGTGCTGTTGCAAGGATAAATATTACCAGGTTGTCAAAACGAAACGGTTTCAGCCTCGATTTTACTAAACATGATAGCTCTAAACGAGATACCAATTAATTTGATATCCCAGTCTCTTGCAAGGTCTGTCTCTTGTACGCCTATTAAAATAGGGCTCAATGGAGCAGATCAAAGTGTAGCAGAGTATACCGCAGTCATTAAAAGTAAGTTTTAATAAAATGTACAAAATATCTACTAGTCTTCATGATAAATTAATTTTGAGCATGACTTGACACTTTGAGGCGGTGGATTAAACACGTAAGCATGAGATGACAAATAGACACATTGGCAGCATGTGAATGGATGAAAACTTGGAATATCAGGCTATATATATGCACCGTTGCCAATCTAAACAGTAAAGTTTGCTTATTTACCTACCTTACTATTTGCCTAGCAGTCAATCATTTTGTATGTGTATAACAACAGATAGCAAGGGTACAACCGACACACACACGCACACACACACACCACCCACACACACACACACACACACACACACACACACACACACACACACACACACACACACACACACACACACACACATACACACACACACACACACACACACACACACACACACACACACACACACACACACACACACACACACACACACACACACACACACACACTGGAAGTAAACATGTATTTACATTTAAATATGCAGACAGACTGATAAGCAGTAGTTCGATAAACAGATAATATTTCGTGCCGTATCATGCTTACGTGCTTAAGTCGCCTCCACTATATACTTCGTCATGCTTACAGAGACACATAACTATTCTGTACATTTATGATTCTATTTATTTGTATACCGAGTGATTTCCCCCATTTGGATTTTGAAATATGTGTCTGTTTATGCAAAATACAATATCTAATTTTAGACAAATAACAACTGTTATTTAGCGGAAAGCACAACTGAGAAGTATGGAATATATAGTCGGTAAATATATATCGAGTGATTCACAAATGGATGTCTATCTGTACTCAGGGGCCCCAGCAAACTCACACACACACACACACACACACACACACACACACACACACACACACACACACACACACACACACACACACACACACACACACACACACACACTTTCTTTCTCTCTCTCTCTCTCTCTCTCTCTCTCTCTCTCTCTCTCTCTCTCTCTCTCTCTCTCTCTCTCTCTCTCTCTCTCTCTCTCTCTCTCTCTTTCTGCTACTAAACATCACGATGAGTTTATTAGAGGGATTGGCTGCTGGTTTGAAGACTTTACTCGTACTAGCCTTGATCATTTTAATGAAGTCTGTCAACAATTTGGTAACATCATTAACCAACTCCACCCCAGTGACCCTGACAAACATAGGCCTCCATTCTCCAGAGGCAAACGAGCACATCACATGAACAAGGCTACTTAGAAAGCTTCTAAAGTCTACAGTAAATCAGCTAAAGCACTTGGGAAGAAATCCTTACTTAGCTAGGAACCTTGTATTCTTTAGTAAAAAGCTTAATGAGATAATAACTCAAAAGCGGGAAGAGAGATTGTATGCCTGGGCAGAATCGATTGACTCCATGACTCCCATGAGTAATGTGTATGGGGAAATCAACAAGATTAATGGCAATGTATACAATGTGACCCCCACCCTCATCCAGTAAATGCTGCGAAAATTCTTGTCTCGATAATCTTCCATTATTCATATGCAGGTGCTCCCTTAAGTTAAAATACAAACATGAAACTGATTATCAGGACTTTTAGATGAGTATGATTCACCATTGGCAAGTCATGAACTTTTTGCAGTCATTAAATATAGCAAATTCACGGCACTTGGGGATGATTGAATCACTTATGACATCATCCGACTCCTTGCAAAATACAGGTAAAAGGAAAAAATCCTCTTCTTGATCTCTTAAACTTAACCTATAACTCAGATATCTTGCCCACTGCCTGGAAAAAAGCTACCATTATTCCCAGCCCAGTACCTAAACGGAAGTAATGCACAGTCTTCTTGATAGATTTCAAAGGAGCATTCGACAGAGCCTCTCCTACTGCAATCGTCCACGAATTAACTCTTCTAGGAGTTAAGGGCAAGCTTCTATGGATAAAGGATTATCTATCTTTGAGAAGAGCAAAGGTATGGTACCAAGGCACCTACAGTGCTTAAGGTGAACTAGAGTTAGGCACTCCGCCTGGTGGAGTTTTGTCCCCTTCATTATTTAACATACTTATGCTTTCTCTCTGCAAGCTCAACTGTGAATTAGGAGACCTATGCAGCATCACATCCTGACATATTCATTCAGGTCTTTGATAGGGGGAACATGTTCTCCAGCAAAAAATGTGCTTCCCTTGGACTCATAAACAACTTATCAAGACTAAGTATATTTCCAAATCTCATATACTGTCATACATTACAAGGTTAGGTGGACAAGTTATTGCAAAAACTGACACCTATAATTATCTTGGTGTCATGGTGATTGCTCCCCACCTCATGTCCCGCAATTCTCGCTTCACACGAGAAATTGTTCAAGACACCAGGGAATGTTGCTTGGAACGTTTAAGACCCTTACAGTATATAAGTAACAGATACATAGGTGCCTCCCTAAGAGTCCTAAGGTTGACGTACATATCCCTTGTTAGATCCATGATAGACTATGCGAGCCTGGTTATTAGAATGTTGCCACAGTATGGTCTCAAACCCCTTGAAGTCTTACAATACAAGAACATGAGAATCATTGGTTGCCCAATGACTGCTGAAGTTCTTGTCATGAGGAGAGAGCTAGACCTCCCTTCATTTCACAGTCACATCACCCACGTCAACACCATATTCGGCATCAGACTTCTGCAACTTCAACCCACACCCCAAATTTCCCTTGCTCTGTCCACTGATATTAATTACAAAGTTCGGCATGCCCGGCGCCCTCGATACTTCAGTCTGATATAGTCAAACCTAGAATGGAAGGCCAAAACAGCCCAAACTATTCTCAGCTTCAATGTGTGGAACATTGATGCTATTAACATCCCAGAAGCACCACTTACTACAGCATGGCACAGATCACATGTATATATTCATATTGACAAATTAACAGGGCCTGAATCCATGACTTCAATAACAGGATTAAAAGGCCATTACCTGAAATATATAGATTCAATTTTTCATCCCCCTCATGGTACCCCCCACTTTACTGTGATGCCTCTACTGGTCCTCATGGAGCAACTGAGACTGGTTAATTAATGAATCAATAGCCATATATCGTGCCATCAGAAAATGTAGTGAACAACAGCAACACCTAGCTGTCTTCTCTGAAAGTCAACGTGCACTCTATAGACTTACTGCATTTAGTCACACACTAAATATATATATATATATATATATATATATATATATATATATGTGTGTGTGTGTGTGTGTGTGTGTGTGTGTGTGTGTGTGTGTATGTGTAATATATATATATATGTATTATATATATATATATATATATATATATATAAATATATGTACACACTAACATACACACACATATGTGTATATATATAAATGTGTGTGTGTGTGTGTGTGTGTGTGTGTGTGTTAGTGTGTACATATATTTATATATATATATATATTATACATATATATATTACACACACACACACACACACACACACACACACACACACACACATATATATATATATATATATATATATATATATATATATATATACATATATATAAATATAAATATGTATATATGTGTATATATATGTATGTATATATGTATATATATTTATATATACATATATACACACGCACACACATCCACACGTGTGTGTGTGTGTGTGTGTGTGTGTGTTTAGAGGTGCCTAGTGGACAAACAACTTGTTGCGTATGTAGGGCAGGAGGAAGCATTCGATCGTATACTTAGGGCTGTGATAAGTTGGTGTTTGTAAGCAAAAACATGGTAAATACAGTAATGAAAATATAAGAGGAGGCGGAGACGATGATATTGGCAGACGCTCCATGCATTCGAAGTAAAGGTAAGCGAGTCTCAGCGTTCAGTGCCCAGTGTACCGTTGTGTTAGATAAACTGTTAGTGAATGTTAAAAAGGAGCGGAAGTTTGATTTTTGTTTTCGGATTATTTAGGTATGGTGGATTTAACACTGGGACATTTGAAAAGAAAACTTTAAATTAAAAGGTGAGCCCTGGGGTGCAAGTTGGTGGCATAAGAAAGATTATGAACACAGGTGAATGAGATGACCGGCTCTGCGAAATACTAGGGAAATTTGAGAACTGGGCATTACGAGTGTGTGGCGGTGGAGCAAGTATATAATTTAAGAGCAGGGCAAATGAAAGAAGATACACCAGTGTGGCAATTACTGTTAGAAGATTATAATGACGAAAGTTCGGAGAAATAAAGCAGTATGTTGTGAGGAATAGGAGTGTCGCTGAAGCATAAAGGAGTCTTGTATAAGGTGTATCAGGGCAGTGAGGGAAATTGGTAAGTAGAGTTTGAACCAGCTGAAAAAAGAGAATGTTGTGGTTGATCGGGAGAGATACATTGTCAGACAGGAAAGCAAACAAAGAAGTGCGAGAAATGTTTGTGTTTAGCAGTAGATGTGGCAGAAAGGAGCAGGTTGAGAGAGCAGCGCAAGTGACAAGTAGAGGGAAAATGATAAAAGAGGACAGGTGAACGAAAATAAGAAAGAGATGAGATACGAGTATACTGGTTGCCATGAGGGCCAGAGAGCTTTACCTCGTCGACGCACTTGATTGAAACATATGGAGGTCATTCATCAACAGGCCCCGTCCTTCCAGCCACTGCAGATAAAAAAAAAAAAAAAATCGATACATTTACATAACTCTCTCTCTCTCTCTCTCTCTCTCTCTCTCTCTCTCTCTCTCTCTCTCTCTCTCTCTCTCTCTCTCTCTCTCTCTCTCTCTCTCTCTCAGTAGCGTGAGGACGTGTATTGGACCTCTCGTGGGTTCGGGTAATGACCCGACCTACAAGCGGGACAATGGATTCAAACCAGCTGTGGGCAGGTATGATGTTCTCCGTCAGGGAGAAATTGGTAGCGGCCCCCAGGGACGAACAAAGAACCACTGGTCTACAGTAAATCTGCTAAAACTCTTGGGAAGAAACCCTGCTTACCTAGGGACCTTGTCTCTAATGTTAGAGTTCGGCATGCCCGGTGCCCTCAACATTCAAATCTAGTACAGTCAAACCTAGATTGAAGGCCAAAACAACCCAAACTACTCCTAGCTTTAATGTATGGAACATTGATGCTATTAATATCCCAGAAGCAACACTTCCTGCACAGTGGCATAGATTATATGTACATATTCGTATTAATAAATCAATAGGTCCTAAATCCATGACTTCAATAAAAGAATTAAAGGCCATTACCTGAATTATATAGATGAAATTCTCTATCTTACTTGTAATCTACTGTGATGCGTCTACTGATCCTCATGGAACAGCTAGGATTGGTGTCTTAATTCCTGACATTGCTCTCAACGAAAGTGTGCGAATTTACAACTGGGTAAGCACACCTAATGCTGACTCAGTGACCATATACCATGCCATCAAAAAAGGTAATGAACAGCAGTACACCTAGCTGTCTTATTGTATTTAGTCCAGGTCACATGGTTACTAGGAAGTCTATAATGGACCGTCTCGGAGACAGCAGGTTACACTAGCCAGGCTACACAGTGGTACAGGATGCAGTTTTAGAGGCAGAGCCAATTTCATATCGCCACTGCACAATGTGCAAGGCACCCAAGTAGCATAGTCTTACACATTACTTAACTGCATCCTATTGATCAAATAGCACTGTCCAGAGGCCAGCACTTATTGATTACATTAATTATATTATAGACACAGGTCTTGTCTTTGATATGATTGGTAATATAAATGTGTTTTTTACCAACTAGATGATATGTGAATAATGTAAGCACAATGACGCAGCCCACAGCTCCATACCAGTTTTCCCCAGAGTGCGATTCCCTTGGTCTTCCACAAGACACCTCCATGGTAGAGATGATCCAGACATCAGCTCTGTCGTGGGGGGCACGTCCCGAGCCCCACTCTGCCGTGGGTCACGTCCCATTTCCCCCCTCTATAAATTGCATCTAACCTTCCAACTGCGCGCTACGCCGGGACCGAGACTTCCTGCATCATGTTGTCGAAACTCTTCAGCAGCACCCACCGCAACCGGATCGAGGACAATCCTGGCCGAGTGGTTTAATGACATTATGTAAACTCATATCTTGTAAATACTCGAAATATTCATCAGAAATTGCATAATCTCTATCCTTGTTTTTGTGATCATTATTATTGTCCATAATCTAGCACTTAATATATTCACGATTTAGTTGTACAAACATATCCAATGCCCTCGTCCAACACGTGTGACAACAGGAACCTTATGAAAGCCACACACAGAAGAGCCCACGTGAACACTGTTACTGAAGATTGTTTTCTACTTTCTTGTGTTTAATAACATTTCATCCAGTATCGTACAAAAACGACCTGTAATTACCTCGAAAAATATGAGCCGAAGTCACTCTGGTTTCAGCATCGGCTTGGTCAACATCTTAAGCTCCCAGGGACCGCTTGCCATCGCGGGCATGGCTCCTGCCGTGCCTCTGTCACGCTTGTCCTCTGTACTCAAGCTACCATACTCCCGCAGTAATAAACCAAACCATTGCCATCAAAGTGGGAACACGTCCTCCCCACTATATTACACTCTCTCTCCTCCTCCGCTCTCTTTTTCTCCCCCTTCTCTCAACTCTCTCTCAGAGCCGTCATGAGGGAGGCTGGGGGCATTTCCCCCCTCAAGCTTGTTCCCCCCAAAGACCACTCTCTCACGTTTTTTTTTTCCTAAATTACACCTGCTCTGCTCTATACATAGTTTAAATATGCTCCTAGAATAGCTAATTAAAAAAAAAAAAAAAAAAAAATCGGGAGTCTCGCAAAAATTGTTTCTGCTCACTTCGCTCGCCGACCTTGCTACCCCCCCCCCCCCCCCAAGAAAAATCTGAAATTACGCCCCTGCTCTCTTTCTCTATTTATCTCACTCTCATTTTTTTCACTCACACACACTCTCTCTCTCTCTCTGCCTCACCCTTTCGCTCTCTGACCCCCCACCCCTTCTCTTTCTGTTACGCTCTCTTTTACTTTCTCATTCTCTCTCTCCCTTCCTTCCCTGTCTCTCTGTTTGTATGTGTGTCTGTCTTTATCCCTCTCTCCCTCTCTCGCTCGTCTAACGGCAGTGACGCTCAAAATGTGTGAAGGAGGCAGGGTCTACCTCCTCTCTCCCTTGGTCTTCCGCCGCAGTCGTTTAGTGCATCAACATCCGAAACAAATATTAACATATCAGTCTGGATATTTTCTTTCAATGATGTATCAACGATACATGTATCCATATCGGTAATGCTTTAACATATAATGTACTGGAATCGCTTTAGTCTGTTAGAGTATTGATGAATCGGTATCGCCTTAGACAATTTTGTGCATCGATACACGTTATACACACACACACACACACACACACACACACACACACACACACACACACACACACACACACACACACACACACACACACACACACACACACACACACACACACACACACACACACACACACACACACACACACACACACACGTAGACACATACACACAGACATGCATCTGCACAGGAACACATGCACAAACACATGAACATACAATATATTTATTTGTATGTAATTATATCAGTGTGTTATACTTTTGTCATATTTTTTTCACATTAATCTTAATGGACACTGTATTTGCTATGTATACATTTTAAAAATCAGTAAATAAATATCACTTTATTCACAGAAATAATACACTACTCCAATCATATAACAGGAAACTTTTGCAAATCACATTAAAAGTGATTAATGAACTTTAAAAGGAGTCATAATTTTATGTTAAATTAATCTTTCCTATCTATATATAATTCATAAGATGGCTTTCAAAGTTTGCAGTATAATTTATGGCCTGTTTTGGTACAATACTTGTACATGTACAAGATCTCAAAAACAAAGGTCTGTAAATCACAATGAATATAAATACTTTCCACTTTATTTTCCTACAATATGTCCTCCTGCACTAAATCTTCAATATTTTTATCAGAGCAATAAAGTAATACAGAGTTTCCACCAACATCCTCATGGAGAATCACATTCTGCTGATCGTCACAAATACATTCACAATTTTCAGATATAACTTCAATATGTTTTTCAGTTTCAAGCATTTTGGTTGCATCATCTAAATTATCACACAACTGTCTTAGTGCATTTTCTGAAACTAATCCTACAGTTAATCTTGATATTCTTTCTATTTTCATTTGAATTTCATTCCTTAATTTCTCCAATTCATCAACAGACCCATGCATTTCAATTTCTGGCTGGGATTTAGATGCTTCCTCTGTCTTTATATCTTGTACATCCACAATACTCACATTAGAGCTAACAGTCTCGGGAATTTCAGCCTCTATTTCTGTTTCATTTTCAACATGAAG
>NC_061838.1:14347360-14372360 GCF_019202785.1 Penaeus chinensis | reverse complement strand
TTTGAACAGATGTGGGATAGAGTTTAAAGTAGGCACGTTTTTTGAAGGTCAGCCTACACCTCTCCCTGAATTATGTACTGGTGTAGCTTGCCGATGGAAAGAATTGCAGCCATGGTTGCATGAAAACTACCAGACCTGTGACTTAAGCCAAATATGTATGATGCATGATGAACTGTGATTGATGTGCAGATTTTTAGATTATTTGTAAAGGATTTTGGCAAAATATGATTGGTATAGGTTTGTAAATAGTCTTTCTGTGGGATATATAATTCAATCTTGCTAACTGACTAACTGATGTATCATAATATTTTTTACACTGAAGTGATAAAAGATACATGGGTAAATGTTCATAGATGTTTGTTGACTTGTCTGTTTTTTGACGAATTATTTATTCTAGTACAAGACATTTTCTACAGTAAAGATAAGAAAATGAAATACATTTTTAAGAATGACTATTGTTCTGCAATTTTTTTTTGCCTTAGGCTTGCTAGATCATTATTATGAAGAAATGCTCTGCTTGATAAATTATGTTTTCTTGAGTATTTAAATTGTCTTGAAATACATGATACCCCTATAGAAAGGCATTACATTGACAAGAAGGCTTTTAAACCATTAACTGCCAGCAGAAAAGAGCCCAAGGCCAATTGGTAATGCAGGCCAATTTTTTAAAATTATTTTCCTAAAAGCCATTTATCTAGAAATGTACATGGTAATAAATCTGGATACTGTACACAAAAAAGAATTTCAAGAGATTCTGAATACGAAGAGGAACTTTAAAAGCATTAAGAATTATACTAATTTGCAGGTTGGCTGGTGATACCTCTGACATACATGTTCCCTGTTGGCAGCCCATGGGTTAAACATTATACGACTACTTATTTGATCTTGCTGTGATGATTTTGAGAGACTAAGCTCAGGTTTATGAATTTTATTGTGCGCTACTTTATAGTATTTCTGCATTATGAGAATTGTCCTTTTGTGGAGTACCATTTTATCTTTTTATGGTTTCTGTAAATGTTGCAGTTTTCTATTTATTGCACTTGTCTTTCTCATACACTCACATGTACTTTCATAAACCCAGATATGAAGGTAGCATGGATATACCATCTGACTAGTCATGAATTCCTATAGTAGAAGTTAATATTTGATCCTCTCACAGATGTATGTACATTTCCTTTCCATTAATTTGGTCTGGTTGCAAATATTAGGACAGTTACAGCTTATCAACCTTGGGTTCCTACACAAAATATATAATTACCTTCCTCATAAGTAATTACTGCATTAGCATTAGTCATGGTAACAACTTAACTATTTTTTGATACAAAAGTTGAAATTCGTATTCATGTTGTGGTTGAGTGTAAATGGAATCTTTCCTGGTTTAAAGATATAGCATTAGTTATGGTAACAACTTAACAATTTTTTTGATACAAAAGTTGAAATTCGTATTCATGTTGTGGTTGAGTGTAAATTGAATCTTTCCTGGTTTTATTTAGGTGCTAATATAGTTAATAATATAGAAACATTATATTTTTGTGATCAAGAAAGATTAGGTTTTAGCTACCTTATCTTTTGTTTATATAAACTGTGGTTAAATGCCTAATAATTTGACACAAAAGAAAAGTATGATTTAAATGGTAATGTAAACACAAATACATGTAAGTATGTAATGTTAGAGTAGTTTTATAATTTGCAGGGTAACTTTGGGAATGTATGTGTACAAATTTTAAACCTTATACACTTGACTTGTATACTTAGAATTACCATAATTAGATTATAATTTTATGGTTTATAGTTATACACATTAGCCCTAGTTACTTTAATTTTTCATAAGGGATAAAAATATTAGTCCCATTGAATATGCATCACGTAGTGAAGGATAATAGAGGTAAAACTAGTTTCATTAGTATACATAGCAGAGTAATTTTTTTTTTAGTGTCTCAGTTAGTAATTGCTATCTGTATACAGTATTTCCACAGTAAACTGAATAATCAAATTGTTTTCATTATATGAATAAAAGCTTATTACAAGAAAAAAAAATAAATGTTAATAATTAAAAAAGTATGTTTTATTTTGATCAGTCTGCTATATCTTTAATATTTTCTTGGGCCATAGACCATAGTTTTCACCCCTCCCTTGAGCCTCAACCCTTGACTCCCCTAATTTTGCTCGGTCTTTTCCCCTTCCCCCTTTTATTTCCTTCTCTTTTCTTCCCCCCCCCCCCCCCCCAATCCTTTGCCCATTGTTGTCACGGGGGGCTTAGGAGACTGGAGACTGAGACCCAATGATGAGGAACTCCTCAACCTTGGGACTCAGCCATCGACTCAACTAATTTTGCATGGTCTTTTTTCCCACTCATACTTTTTGTTTCAGTTTCTTCACCAATCCCTTCTACTATCCACCTCGTAAGGTGTGAGAGCCGTGCTGAAAGGATGAAAGGCTGACTTTGTGTCAGTCCTGAACGGTCTGAGGGAGCCATGGGCACAGTATTCCCCTGCCATACCTGGCCCTTACCCCTCAAGGGGACCCTGAGGTGTGGACTGTTTTTTTCCCCAACATACTCCAGGCTTATCATGGCCAATAATGAAGACGTAACCCCACTATTAGGGGCAATGAGGCTTGCCCCTTTATCAAATAGCCTCAATCCCGGCTCTCCTTTGATCACAGCTCCGAACACTGGAACAACTACCCCCTCATCAATGCCTACTAGTACAGTATCAACCCTAATCAACACCCAACCCCCAGGAAACATTTCTACTCTCCCAACATACTCAACTTCAACACCTTTACTCCCACAACCTTCTTCATCAACCACCCCATTTCCCCTTATTACTACCTTACAACCTTATTGCCCACCTCCCCATAACACTACCCCCCTCAACACTACTCCCTCAACACTACTCCCTCAACACTACTCCCTCCTCCACACGTCCCCGCACTTCTACTACCCCCACCTCTACAAGAATCTAAATACTCTATTTAGCCCAGCCAAATGGGACCGATTTTTCGTGATCCCTCCCACAGCTCCCTACTCTCAAAACACCCTCCTCTTCCAACAATGCCTCCAAAAACAAGTAGGCAAAGTCTCTTTCCGTAGCCGACGCGACCACTCCCGTCTCGTCACAGTAACAACTGAAAACCAAGCTGTAGCATTAACAAAACTAACTGATCTATGTGGTAATCCCATCCCTACAGAACCTCATCCAACCCTCAATACTTGCACCGGAACTGTCTCTATCTCCCCAACAGATTGCCTAATCTATGACAAAGAATAACAGATTGTGGAGAAGACTTACTCACCTGTCTCACAGACTATGATGCAACATATGTACAATGCTACTCCATTCCTCCCAGAGGAAATTGTAAGAAATCCATTAACTTTGCCAAAATTACTTTCCGTAGACATGACCTTCCCTTTAATGTTTACATAGGTGGGGAAACCCTACCTGTCCGACCATACCAACCTCCTTCTTGTCAGTGCCAAAATTGTTGGGGTTTGGGACACCCAGCCAAACACTGCCATTCCACAGCCAGATGCCCACTATGTGCCCAACCTGGCCATACTCGATCAAACTGCTCTGCACAATCACGCACATGTGCAAACTGTGGCGGACCCCATAATGTATTTTATAGAGGCTGCCCCACCTACAAATTTGAGTCTGAGGTAGCAACTCTCAGATTCAGACTTGGACTCACTCTTCGTGAAGCCAGACAGGAAGCACGTCGACGAGGTTTTTCTCTTACCCCCTACTCCAGTAATGTTGCTCACTCTGCCAATCCCCCTACCTCCCAAGCTCCTACACCCTCTCCTAAACCTCCTACTTTACCCAGTCAAATTCTTTTGCCATCCTAAACCCAGACACTCCAATCTCTACCCAATCAAATTATTTTGTCATCCTAAATCCAGACACTCCAATCTCTACTACAGCCCCAACACCTTCCCCTCTCCCTCCCCGCACTACCCGCAGCAGGCAGAATAAACGTTCCACCCGCTCTTCCCCTACCTCACAATCACCTCCACCTTCCTCTGCCACTATTTTTCAGACACCAGACTTCTCTTCCCCCCCTCAAAAGAAAACCTTTATCTCACAAAACCCCATTACAGAAACTCTTGAAGATATCTAGAACTACATAATAGAGTCCCAAACTGATACTCATCCACCTTCAAATTCTACAACTCCCGCTCCCTCCACACTCAAAGTGACTGCCGATATCCATCCTCCTCCTACTCATATTCTCCCTACACCCAATCCTCCTACCCCATCCCAACAAAACCCGTCCCCCCCGCCTCCACCCCCAACTATATTAACCCTCCTACCATCACCATCCCACTCCCTCCTGGATACACACGTGAATCCCTCATGTCACAAGTACCCTATTCCCCAGACCCTCTACCTCCCAACACCCCTTCTGATACAACACCACCTCCCCAACCTCATTCTTTATCCCACCCTCTAGCACCTTCCCCTTCAAATTATCCAACACGTACTACAATCGTTCTCGCTAAATCAAAAAAAATATAACTATCCTTCATTGGAACATTCGCGGTTTCCGTTCTTACAGACCTGACCTCCGTCATATCCTCTCCTCTTATAACCCATCCATTATATGCCTTCAGGAAACTTTTCTTACACATTCTCCAATTCCAATCCCCAATTACCATTTTGTTTCTTCCCCACACTCCCTTCATGTTTCGTCCATACTTATCAACCAGAAAACACCTTATGTCATACCTCCCTTTCAAACCACAGTCCCTTGTAAAGTTATTCGTATCTTTCTTCGCCGCTGGATCACAGAGATTTCAGTCTACTTCTCCCCTTCCCACCCCATTAACTTCGTCGCTTTTGAAAACCTAATTTCCCAACTTCAATCACCTTTCCTCATAGTAGGTGATTTTAACTGCCGCCACACTCTTTGGGGTGATTCTATCACCAACACCCGTGGCCGAGCTTTAGAGCGCTTCCTCTCCACAGCTGATCTTATTATTCTAAATACAGATCGCCCCACACACTTTGATACACACACGCAGTCTTTTTCATGCATTGCCCTCTCTCTATGCTCCCCTTCTCTTCATTTAGATTTCCACTGGTCAGTTCTAGACCACTTTCCCTATAGTGACCACTTTCCAGTTCTCCTTTCTCCAACTTCATATGTACCACTTCCTAACTCCCCCTAACTCCCCACGCTGGTGCTTTGATAGAGCTGACTGGCATACTTTCACTTCACTCTCTACTATTCATACCCCTCCATCCTTCCTCTCATCTGTATCAGAAATGATACAATTTTTCATAACTACAGTCCTAAGAGCTGCCCATACAGCTATCCCTCGAACCTCAAGACCCTATACCTCCAAATGTGTTCCATGGTGGAATTCTGATTGCACTAAAGCACTCCGTGTAAAACGTGCAACCTGGAACAGTTACCGCTACAAACGAGGTACCCCTCATCAACTATCAGCTCTTATCTCCTATAAAAGAGCATCTGCCTGTCTTCGTCGTACAGTCCGAAATAGTAAAACAAATAGCTGGCGAAATTATGTTTCCTCAATTACATCCTCTACATCTATCTCAAATGTTTGGCGCCTGATCCATAAACTATCAGGCAACCCCCCCCCCCCCCCATCCAGCCCCCGTCCTCCATATTCGAGATACCCCCATCTCTGATCCTCCCGAAGTCGCTAATGAACTGGGTGATTATTTCAGCCAGGTCAATAGTGGCTATCACCTTTCTCCACACTTCTCTTCTGTTAAAACCATCAAGGAACGTATCCCCATTATCTTCACCCTATCCTCTGCTGAGTCCTATAATGCTCCCTTTTCTTCCTCTGAACTCAGTGCTGCCCTAAAATCGTGCCGCAACACTCATGAAGGCCCTGACGGTATTCACTACCGTATGCTCCGATAACTCCCATCTTCCTCATTATCCTTCCTATTAACAACTTGCAACCACATATGGACATCAGGAAATTTTCCTTCTCATTGGCGAGAAGCTCTTATCCTCCCCTTCCTGAAACTTCCGCTTAATGTGGTATCTCGAATCCCACAATCTTATCTCTCCTTCACAGTTTGGTTTTCGCCGTGCCCGAAGCACAGCTGACCCCCTTGCTCATTTTGAGACATATATTACATCCGCATTTGCACGCCATGAATCCGTACTAGCTATGTTTTTTGACCTAGAAAAAACATATGATACGACATGGAGGTACCATATTCTCCAACAATTGTCATCTCTAGGCATACGTGGAAACATGGGTGTCTTCATAAAGTCTTTCCTCTCCCAACGCACTTTCCAGGTCAAAATTGCCTCTGCCACATCATCTCTCTTTCCTCAAATTGAAGGTGTCCCACAAGGCAGTGTGTTTAGTACCACCTTATTCCTTCTACCACCAGGAGCCCGGTCATCGCTATATGTTGAGGATTTAACCATCTATGCCTCTGGCACATCCATACCAAATCTCTACCAATTTCTTCAATCTGCAATATCATCAGTTTCCTCCTGGGCCACAAACCATGGCTTCCGCTTTTCTACCTCCAAATCTTTCTCCATCCATTTCTCTCGCACACGTGTAGGTCCTCTACTCTTCTTATATGACACTTCACTCCAACACCGTTCCTCTGGTAAATTCCTAGGCGTCATTTTTGACTCCAAACTATCCTGGCGAGAGCATATTCTTTACATCAATGAAAGAGCTCGCCGCCGTCTCCGACTTTTACAAACCCTATCCCATTTATCCTGGGGCTCAGATCGAAAAATTCTCCTTCATCTTCATGTCACCTTGATCCTCTCCACTCTTTATTATGGATGCCATATCTACTCCTCTGCCTCAACTTCTCTTCTTGCTCATCTTGATACAATCCATCACTGTGGTCTTCGCTTAGCCCTAGGTGCCTTCCGCTCCTCTTCAGTTGAGAGCCTGTACACTGAATCAGGCATCCATCTCTCTCTCGACGCCGTGCCCTTATCTCTGTCCGATGTTATGCTCGATTCCACCAACTTCCCCTCACTAAACTAACTATCCCACGATCCCTACTTCCTACCTTTGCTTCTTCTCCACGTTTACCTACTCCTTTCTCCACTCGCATGGATACCCTCCTCTCCCATTCCCCTTTTCCCCATCTCCGACCCCTCCCGTTCTCTGTCCATTCAGTCCCTCCATGGCTTATACCTTGCCCCCATATTTGCTCCTCTGTCTACCCTGACCCACCAAAATCAAATATTCCTCCTACTGTCCTTTTCACCCATTTTCCTTGACCATGCCTCCACTCATTCCTCCAGTATTCACGTCTGCAGTGTCCTTACTACAGAACTGTATGCACTCCTTTTTGCCTTAAAACAAATATACTGACTCCCCTCTTCCTCTTATACAATTTTTACTGACTCCCGTAACTCATTAACTCTCATAAAGTCAATACACACGACCAACCCCCTTGTTTGTATGATCCAGAACTGGTTTTTCTACCTGTCCACACGTCATAAAACAATAAAATTTTGCTGGGTACCTAGCCATGTTGGAATCCCCGGCAATGAACAAGCAGATACTCTAGCACGCTACGCTGTTATGTCCAATTTTCCATATCAAACCAACCACGTTTCTCACATATCCCAGTCACGGATTATTACCAACACTTTAAGACCTTGTATAATCGATGGCAATTCCCCCCCTCACAAGAAAACCTTGGTCTCACAAAACTCCCCAACCAACTCCATTACAGAAACTCTTGTAGCTATTCAAAACTATTTACTCGAGTCCCAAACTAACACTGAAACCCCTCATCCACCTTCAAATTTCACAACTCTCGCTCCCTCCATACTGGAAGTGACTGCCGATATCCATCCTCCTCCTACTCATATCCCCCTACCCCATCCCAACACAGCCCACCCCCCCTACACCAGCTCCACTACATTAACCCTCCCACCATTTCTTCTATCCCCCCCACTCCCTCCTGGAGACACACGTGAATCCCTTATATCACAACTATCCCCTTCCCCAGACCCTCCACCTCCTAATACTCCTTCTGATACAACACCACCTCTCCCCTCTCATTCCTTATCCCACCCTCTAGCTCCTTCCCTTTTAAATTCTCCAACACGTACTGCAATCGCTATCACTCATAAATCAACGAAAGAATAACTCATTCATTGGAATATTCGCGGTTTCCGTTCTCACAGACCCGAACATCCGTACAGAATCTCACACTTTCTGCTTTGACAACCTGTTTTCCTTCCTCAAACGCATATACATCCTTCACTTGATCTAACCCCTTTACATTACCTTACCCGTCAATTCCTTTACCCCGCTTTGACAACTAACCACTAACTTTTCTTACACTCCCTCCTATACCAATTTCCAATTAGCAATTTGTCTCTTCCTCACACTCCCTTTATATCTCGTCTATACTATCAATCAGAAAACACCTTATGTCATACCTCCCTTTCAAACCACTGTCCCTTGCACAGTTATTTGCATCTTTGCTTCTCCGCTGGATCACAGTGATTTCAATCTACTTCTCCCTTTCCCACCCCATTGACTTTGTTGCCTTTGAAAATCTAATTTCCCAACTCAAACCATTTTTCCTCATGGTTGATGATTTTAACTGCCTTCACACTTTTTTTGGGTGATGCTATCACCAACTCCTGTGGCCGATCCCTAGAATGCTTCCTCTGACCTTATTATTCTTAATTCAGATCGCCCCACACACTGATATACGCACGCAATCTTTTTCATGCATTTATCTCTCTCTGTGCTTCCCTTCTTTTCATTTAGATTCCCAATAGTTACCACTTTCCAGTTCTCATTTCTCCTACTTCATCTGTACCACTTCGTAACTCCCCACGTTGGTGCTTTGATAGAGCCGATTGGCATACTTTCAATTTTTGATATTCCTACCCCTCCATCCTCCATCCTTCCATTTCAGATATGATACAATGTTTCACAACTACAGTCCTAGGAGCTGCCCATGCAGCTATTCGACAAATCTCAAGACCCTATACCTCCAAATGTGTTCCATGGTGGAATTCCGATTGTGCTAAAGCGATTCGCTGAAAATGTGCAGCCTGGAACAGTTACCGCTACAAACGAGGCACCCCTAATCAACTATCAGCCCTTATCTCCTTTAAAAGAGCATCCGCCTGTCTTCGTTGTACAATCTGGTACAGTAAAACCAATTGCTGTCAAAATTGTGTTTCCTCAATTAGATCTTCTACATTATGTCAACTGTTTGGTGCCGGATCCATAATCTATCAGGCAAACATCTCCCCCATCCAGCCCCCGTCCTTCATATTCGAGATCATCTCTGATCCTCTCCAAGTCGCTAATGAACTGGGTGACTATTTCAGCCTGGTCAGTTATGGTTCCCACCTTTCTCATCTTCTCTTCTATTAAGACCATCAGGGAACGCATCCCCATTATCTTCACCCTATCCTCCGCTGACTTCTATAATGCACCTTTTTCTTCCTCTGAACTCAACGCTGACGCAACACATGAAGGCCATGACGGCATTTACTACCATATGCTCCGACACCTTCCATCTTCCTCTGTATCCTTCCTATTTTTAACCACATATGGAAGTTAGGAAATTGTCCATCTCGTTGGCGAGAAGCTCTTATCCTCCCCTTCTTGAAACCTAATAAATCAGGTACCCTCACTCAAGACTAATGCCCCATCGCTCTAACTAGCTGCTTGTGCAAACTACTAGACCGAATGATTAACTTTCGCTTAATGTGGCATCTTGAATCTCACAATCTTCTCTCTCCTTCCCAATTTGGTTTCCGCTGTACCTGAATACAGCTGACCCCCTTGCTCATTCGAGACATATATTACATCTTCATTTGCATGCCATAGATCTGTATTAGCCATATTCTTTGACCTAGAAAAAGCATATGATACCACATGGCGGTACCATATTCTCCACATTGTCCTCTCTAGGCATACGCGGAAACATGGGTGTCTTTATAGTCTTTCCTCTCCAAACGCACTTCCCAAGTCAAAATTGCCTCTTCCACATCATCCTTCTTTCCTCAATTCGAAGTCGTCCCATAAGACAGTGTGCTGTCCTTCTTGCTGTTAATGACATGGTCTCAGTTCTACCACAAGGAGCCCGGTCATCACTATATGATGATGATTTAACCATCTTGGCCTTTGGCACATCCATACCAAATCTCCGCCAAATCCTTCAATCTGCAATATCATCAGTATCTGTTTGGGCCACTAACCATGGCTTCCGCTTTTCTACCTCCAAATCTTTCTCCATCATTTTCTCTCGTGCACGTGTAGGTCACCAACCTCCACTCCAATACCTTTCCTCTGGCAAATTCCTTGGCGTTAATTTTTACTCCAAACTGTCCTGGCGACACCATATCCTTTACAGTATGAAAAAAAAAAAAAAAAAAAAAAAAAAAGCTCGCCGCCGTCACTGAATCCGTACACTTCTCTCTCTCTCCCATTCTCTGTCCATTCTGTCTCTCCATGGCTTATACCTTACCCCCATATTTGCTCCTCTGTTTTCCCTGACCCACCAAAATCAAATATGCCCCCCCCCCCCCCCCGTTGTCCTTCTCGCCCACTTCCTTGACCATGTCTCCATTCATTCCTCCAGTACTGAAGTTTACACTGATGGCTCCAAATCCACCTCCGGTGCTGGTTTCGCTGTAACCTTCCAAACTCGCACTTTCAAATACAGTCGTGACGCAACACATGAAGGTCATGACGGTATTTACTACCGTATGCTCCGACACCTTCCATCTTCCTCTGTATCCTTCCTATTAACTATTTTTAACCACATATGAATCCAGTGTCCTTACTACAGAACTGTATACACTTCTCTTTGCTTTAAAACACATATACTCACTACCTTCTTCCTGTTTCAAAATTATTATTGACTCCCATAACTCATTAACTCTCATGAAGTCAATACACTCGAACAACCCCCTTGTTTGTAAGATCCAGAACTGGGTTGTTCTACCTGTCCACACAACATAAAACAATCAGATTTTGCTGGGAGCCCAGCCATTTTGGAATCCCAACAGGCAGATACTCTAGCACACTACGCCGCTATGTCCACATCACACCAACCACGTTTCTCCCGTATACCGTCTCTGCACTAATAAATTACATACTGTAAAATCAATCTCCTCCTGGTCAGCTCCATTTCATCGGAACAGACGTTAGAAGACCCCTATGTTCCCTATGTAATGTCACACTTTCAGTTCCACACATTCTATTATCATGCCCATGCTTTGATACAGCTCGTACCTCTGCTTTCCCCCACCTATCCTCCCTTCACCGACCTACCAACCTATCAGACATCCTTACTGAATCTCACACTTTCTGTTTTAACAACCTGTTTTCTTTCCTCAGATGCATACATATCTTTCACGTGATCTAACCCCTTTACCTTACCCAACCTTAACCCATTCACATGGGTATGGTATTCCCCTGTTTAGTTGTTTAGCCCTTTCCCCTCAAAGGGACCCTGAGGGGTGGACTATTTCTCTCTCAATATATCCTAGGCTTATCATGGCCAGTAATAAAAACTGCACCATTATTAGAGGCATTAAGGTTCACCCCTTTATCAAATACCCCCATTGATTTCAATTTGGAATTCCCGATCCCAGGTTCTCCTTTGATCACGGCCCTGAACACTGCCACAACTCCCCCCTCCCCCACCTCAATACCTACTATCAAATCAGCCCAGTTCAAATCATCCATCAAGGTCAATACTCAATCTCTAGGAAACATTTATCCTCTCCCAACATCCAATATTTCATCTTTTCCACCGCCACTACTTTCGTTATCAACTACTCAATCCTCCCTACTTTACAACCTTATTCTCCACCATTCCGTATTATTACCTCTCTCATCATTACTTCCTCTTCACACATCCCCGTCCTTCTACCCCCCCCCCCCTCTACAAATATCTCGAATACTCTGTTTAACCCAGCCAAATGGGACCGAGTTTTCGTAATCCCCCCACAGTCCCTTACTCTGATAACACACTCTTCTTCCAGCAATACTTCCAAAAACAAGTAGGCAAAGTTACCGCCTTATCTCAGTTACATCCGAATCTCAAGCTATTGCATTATCAACCCTAACTAACTTAGGGTAAACCCATTCCTGCCCAACCGCATCCCTCCCTCAATACTTTCAATGATGTTCTTATTGACAGAGAATGCCTCCCTGTCCAACCATACCAACCTACCCCCACCAATGTCAGACTTGTTTGCGTCTAAGCCACCCTGCCAAACACTGCTGCTCCACAGCACTATGCCCTCTCTTGACCCAATCTGGTCATGATTGATCAAACCGCTCTGCACAGTCACACACATGTGTCAATTGTGGTGGCTCCAATAATGTATTTTATAGGGACTGCCTTACCTACAAATTTGAGTGTTAGGTGGCAACTCTCAGACGAGGCTTTTCTTTTACTCCTTACTCCAGTGCTGCCATTCATTCAACCCCTCCCCTCCAATCTCTTGTCAATTGTTGTCGTGGGGGAGGTTTAGGGGGTGAGGACTGGGACCCAATGTTGGGAATCTGCCCTGCCTTGGGCCTCAACCAATTTTGCACGGTCATTTTCCCCTTTTCGTTTCTGCAATTTCTCCAACCATTTCTACTACCCACTTCCTATGTGTGGGAGCCGTGCTGAAAGGATGAAAGGCTGACTTTGTGCGAGTCCTGAATGGCCTGAGGGAGTCATGGGCACGGTATTCCCCTGTTTTAGTTGTATAGCCCTTACCCCTCAAGGAGACCCTGAGGGGTGGACTGTTTCTCTACCATGGCCAATAATGAAGATGTTATACCCTTGTTAGAGGCAAGGAGGCTTGCCCCTTCATCAAATAGCCCTACTAACTCAAACTCTCCCGGTTCCCCAACTCCGGGCTCTCGTTCGACCACGACTCTGAATGCTGCAACTACTACCCCTTCCTCTATACCTACTAGTACATTGTCCACCTATGTCAACACTCAATCTCCAGGAGACATTCACAACTTCATCCCCTCTACCTCCACAACCTTCTTCATCTTCTGTCCATTTCTCCGTAATAGTCCCTCAACACTACTTCTTCTTTCACAAGTCCCTGTCCACCCCCATTTCTACAAATTTCTTGAATACTGTATTTAACCCAGCCAAATGGGACATTTTTCTCAACACTACTTCCTCTTCCACACGCCCCTGTCCTTCTACCACCCCCATTTCTACAAATTTCTTGAATACTGTATTTAACCCAGCCAAATGGGACATTTTTCTCAACACTACTTCCTCTTCCACACGCCCCTGTCCTTCTACCACCCCCATTTCTACAAATTTCTTGAATACTGTATTTAACCCAGCCAAATGGGACATTTTTCTCATGTCCCCCCCCCCCCCCACACACAACTCCTTACTCTGACAACACTCTTCTTTTCCGGCAATGTCTCCATAAACAAGTAGGGAAAGTTTCATTCCGTAGCTGACCCGATCGTTCCCGTCTCGTTACAGTTACATCTGAAAACCGAGCTATAGCATTATCAGCTCTGACTGATATATCTTGGCAATTCAATTCCTGCAGAACTTCATCCAATCCTCAATACTTGTACCGGAACTGTCTATATCTCCCCAACAAACTGCCCTATCTATAAAAAAAAAATTCTCCCCCCCCCCCCAATCCCTTGCCTGTTGTCGTGGGGGGGATTAGGAGGTGAGGACTGGGACCCAATGCTGGGGATTTCCCCTGCCATTGGCCTCAGCCCTTCGACTCAACTAATTTTGTACAATCTTTTCCCCTTCCTGCTATTTCGTTTCTGTCCCCTCTCCAACCCCTTCTAGTATCCATTTCCGAAGGTATGAGAGCCGTGCTGAAAGGATGAAAGGCTGACTTTGTGCCAGTCCTGAACGGCCTGAGGGAGCCCTGGGCATGGTATTCCCCTGTTTTAGCTGCATAGCCCTTACCCCTCAAGGGGACCCTGAGGGGTGGACTGTTTCTCTCCCCAACTTACTCCGGGCTTACCATGGCCAATTATGATATTATACCCTTGTTATTGGCAATGAAGCTTGCCCCTTCATCAAATAGCCCCACCAACTCAAACTCTCCCAGTTCCCTGACCCCAGGCTCTCCTTTGACCACGGTTCTGAACACTGCAATTACTACCACCTCCTCAGTGCCTACTAGTACATTATCCACCCAAGTCAACGCTAAAGCTCCAGGAGACATTTCAACTTCACCTCTTCCCCCAAAACCTTTATCAATCACCCCAATCTCCCTTATTATTACTTTACAGCCTTATTGTCCATCTCTCCGTGATACTCCCTCCCTCAACACTACTCCCTCTTCCACACGTCTCCGTCCTTCTACCATCCCCATCTCTACAAACATCTTAAGAACTCTACTTAGCCTAGCCAAATGGGACCAATTTTTTGTGATTCCCCTCACAGCTCCTTACCCTGACAGCATTCCAAAAACAAGTAGGCAAAGTCTCATTCCATAGCTGACCCGATCGTTCTCGTCTTGTCACCGTTACATCTGAAAACCAAGCTATAGCATTATAAACTCTAACTGATCTCTCTGGCAACCTGATTCCTGCAGAACCTCATCCAACCCTCAATACTTGTACCGAACTGTCTCTATCTCTCTCCATGCCCTATTTATAACAAAAATTGGTTAGACTGTGTAAAAGACTTACATTAACCCTCCCTCCATCCCCTCTATTCCTTCCACTCCCACCTGGATACGCACGTGAATTCCTTACATCACAACTATGCCCTTCCCCAGATCCTCCACTACACTGATACCACACCACCTCCCCCTTCTCATTCCTTATCTTACCCCCTAGCTCTTTCCCCTTCATATTCTCCAACACCCACCGTCACCAGTATCACATAGATCACTAAAGTATAGCTCTCCTACATTGGAATATTCGCGGTTTCCGTTCTCACAGACCTAACCTTCGTCATATCCTTTCTTCTTTTAATCCATCCTTTAACTCTCTCCAAGAGACTTTTCTTACACATCCTCCTATACCAATTCCCAATCACCAGTTTTTCTCTTCCTCATACTCCATTTATGTCTCGTCTATACTTATCCATCAGGAAACACCTTATGTCATATCTCCCTTTTAAACCACTGTCCCGTTCAGTTATTCGCATCTTCCTTCGCCGTTGGATCACAGTTATTTCAGTCTACTTCTTCCCTTCCCATCCCATTGACTTCGTTTTGCTGGGTGCCCAGCCATGTTGGAATCCCCGGTAATGAACAGGCAAATACTATGGCACACTAAGCCGCTATGTCCACATCACACCAACCATGTATCTCGTGTATTCCAGCCACGGATTATTACCCCCACTTAAAGACCTTCTTGTATAACCAATGCCAATATTTCTGGTCAAGTCTCAGCACTAATAAATTACATACTGTAAAATTATCAATCTCCTCCTGGTCAGCATTTCATCGGAACAGACGTTGGGAGACGGCTCTCGCCTGCTTATTTATTGGCCAACCCCTCTAACTCACACCTACGTTCTGATCTACACCTATGTAATTTCCTCTTTCAGTTTCACACACTCTATTGTCATGCCCATGCTTTAATGCAGCCAGTACCTCTGCTTTCCCCCACCTATCCTTCCTTAACTGACCTCCCAACCTATCAGCCATCCTTACAGAATCTCACACTTTTTACTCTGACAACCTGTTCTCCTTCCTCAGATACACACATAGCCTTCACATGATCTAATCCCCTTACCTAACCCTACCTTAACCCATTCAGTTGTTAACTCCTTTACCCATCTTTAACCTTTCAATATCAATCTAGATAGTTGATGTATAGCAACTAACTGCTAACCATCCTTCACTACCTTTTACCCTTTTACATGATCTTAGATGTCTGGCACATTTATTTTGCTTTTAACCATTAACCATTGACTTTGTTGCCTTTGAAACTGTAATTTCCCAACTCCAGCCAACTTTCCTCATAGTTGGTGATTTTAACTGCCGCCACAATCTTTTGGGTGATTCTATCACCAATTCCCATGGCCGATCCCTCAAGGCTTCCTCTCCACAACTGACCTTATTATTAATTCAGATCGCCCCACAAATTTTGACATACGCGCACAATCTCTTTCATGCCTTGACTTCTCTCTATGCTCCCCTTCTCTCCATTTAGAATTCCATTGGTCAGTTCTAGATCACTTTCCCTATAGTGACCACTTTCCAGTCCTCCTTTCTCCTATTTCATATGTACCCTTCCTAAACCCCCACGTTGGTGCTTTGATAGAGCGGACTGGCGTACTTTCACCTCACTCACTACTATTCCTCCCCTTCCATCCCCCTTCTTGTCCATTTCAGATATGATACAATGTTTCACAGCTACAGTCCTAAGAGCTGCCCATACAGCTATCCCTTGAACCTCAAGACCTTATACCTCTAAATGTGCACGTGCTTAAAACGTGCAGCCTGGAGAAGCTATCGCTACAAAGGAGCCACCCCTAATCAACTATCAGCCCTTATCTCCTTTAAAAGAGCATCCGCCTGTCTTCGTCATACAATCCGGAACATTAAAACAAATAGCTGGCAAAATTATGTTTCCTCAATTACATCTACATCAGTTTCAGCTGTTTGGCACCTTCCATTTTTCTCTGTATCCTTCCTATTAACAATTTTCAACCACATATGGACGTCAGGAAATTTTCTTCTCATTGGCGAGAAACTCCTATCCTCCCCTTCTTGAAACCCAATAAATCGGGTACCCTCCCTCAAGATTACTACCCCATCGCTCTAAATAGCTGCTCGTGCAAACTCCTAGACCGAATGGTTAACTTTTGCTTAATGTGGTATCCTGAATCTCACAATTTGATCTCTCCTTCCCAATTTGGCTTCCACCGTGCCCGAAGTACAGCTGCCCCCCTTACTCTTTTCGAGACCTATATTACATCTGCATTTGCACGCCATGAATCTGTATTAGCCATATTCCTCGACCTAGTAAAAGCATATACCACATGGCGGTACCATATTCTCTAAATAATTGTCCTCCCTAGGCATACGCAGAAACATGGGTGTCTTTATAAAGTCTTTTCTCTCCAAACGCACTTTCCAGGTCAACATTGCCTCTTCCACATCATCCTTCTTTCCTCAGTTCGAAGGCATTCCACAAGGCAGCATGCTCAGCACCACTTTATTCCTTCTTGCCGTTAATGACGTTGTGTCAGTTCTACCACCTGGAGCCTGATTATGTTGATGATTTAACCCTCTTAGCCTCTAGCACATCCATACCAAATCTCCGCCAATTCCCTTAGTCTACACTATCATCAGTATCTTTCTGGGCCACTTACCATGGCTTCCGCTTTTCTACCTCCAAATCTTTCTCCATCGTTTTCTCTCCCCAACCTCCACTCTTCTTATATGACACTCCACTCAAGAACCGTCCCTCTGGCAAATTCCTTGGCATTATTTTTTTAACTTCAAGTTGCCCTGGCGAGACCATATATTTTACATTAAAGAAAAAGCTCACCGCCGAATCCGAAATTGCAGACTCTTTCCCATATATTCTGGGGCTCAGATCGCAAAACTCTCCTCCATCTTCATATCCTCTCTACTCTCTATTACGGATGCCATATCTACTCGTCTGCCTCAACCTCTTTCCTTGCTCATCTTGATACATTCCACCACTGTGGTGTTTGCTTAGTCCTAGGCGCCTTCCGCCCTTCTCCAATTGAGAGCCTGAACTGAGGCAGGCATGCCATCTCTCTCTCGACGTCGTACCCTTCTCTCTCTTCGATGCTATGTTCGATTCCAACAACTTTTCCTCACCAATCTAACTATCCCACGATCCCTGCCTCCTACATTTGTTTTTTCTCCACGTTTACCTACTCCTTTCTTAATTCGCATGGATACCCTCCTCTTCCATTCCCCCTTTCCCCATCTCCGACCCTTCCGTTTTCTGTCCATTCCGTTCATGACTTATACCTTCCTGCTTTGACAACCTGTTCTCCTTCCTCAGACGCATACATATCCTTCACTTGATCGAATCCCCCTTACCAAACCCTACCTTAACCCAAACATTAATCAACTCCTTTACTGTATCTTCCTATAGTGCATGACCTTAGATGTCTAGCATATTAATTTTACTTTTAACCATTAACTATTCATCCCACCCCTCCCCCTTCCTCCCAAGGTCACTCCGGGTTTGAAACCGGAGGGCAGTACTAAACCAACCATGCCAAATGACCCACTAAAAGGTGTGCAACTTGGAGCGAACTAACTCCATAGTTACTCATTCTAGAAGAGTAATGATAGCGAAGTTTTACACACGCTCCCCGTAGGCACTCGGACACTCCAGTTTCATGCCCGGAGCCCGGTTTGAGTCCTGATCAGGGTTGTTATTTATAGATATCAATGTGCCTACAGGAGTGTGTGTTAAACTTCGCTATCATTACTTCAGTTTGAGTAAATAGGCATTGTGTGTGTGTATATATATATACATAAATACACACACACACACACACACACACACACACACACACACACACATATATATGTGTGTGTGTGTGTGTGTGTGAATGTGTGTGTGTGAATGTGTATGCATGTATGTGAAGACACACACACACACACACACACACACACACACACACACACACACACACACACACACACACACACACACACACACACACACACTGTAAAGGGTATTTAAATGACACTTTAAACATATGGTTTAGCAGGAGTACTGAAACGGCTTAACCTCTTTTATTGAGAAGCGTAAGCAACACAGATATTCACACGGATACAAGTCTTGGTAAGTCTTAATGCTTGGTCTGCCCGGAGGGTGGGCGCGCTGGAGCCAGCCTGACCCCCGGCGGTCGGCAGGACTCTGTGAAGAGGACTCTCTGAAAGGACTGAGACTGACCTGGGTCATCCTGAGCCTTAAGTACTGGTGGGTGCGTGGGGCACGTTGGGGCGCCTGCGGTGAAGCCACGCGTATACTTGCTTCTGTACGCCACGTGGAAGCTATTTATACATACTTATATTGCTCGGCCATCTACTCACGCCTTGCCCTCGAGGCGTCTGATATTTGCCTCAAGGGTGACCCAACCTGGCTGGTTCTTGACTTGTAAACACTTCGTTCTTGCGTGTAATGTCCCTGATGCATCTTCGTGGCTGCTCGTCCCTGTCGTCGTCTTCATCTTGGTCCCTGGTAAATCCGTTCGTCCTCGACATCCACA
This sequence comes from Penaeus chinensis, assembly GCF_019202785.1. Classification (NCBI taxonomy): domain Eukaryota; kingdom Metazoa; phylum Arthropoda; class Malacostraca; order Decapoda; family Penaeidae; genus Penaeus; species Penaeus chinensis. The sequence continues at coordinate 14,353,176 of NC_061838.1, read as the reverse complement.
CGTCCTCGAAGGTCTCGCACCGGTCCCGCAGATCTCATCCAGGTCCTTCGAGCTCCTGGAGGTTGAGTGGATCTGCGGCGTCCAGGCAAGTTCACAGCATTATGGGTCGACTGGTACCTGCTCTGGCGAGTTCCTGGTCCTTCACTGGATCGACGGGCGTAATTATCCTAGTCTTTTTCGGTTTCTGGCGATTTCCCGGTGACGATTTTTACAGCGCCCGAAGGTGACCGTTTCTGCAGCAGGGCCTCCTTCAGTACTATGACAGATATCGTGAACAAGATTATACACATAAGGGCCAAGATAGCAAGAGAAAAGAAAGACAACAGAGAAGAGGGGATGTTAAGCGCCACTTGCCGATTATTTATATAATTTGCAGTTTTTATGGTTGAATTTTCTTTATTTTCGTCTTCTCTTTTGTTTCATTTTGTGTTTTATTTTCACAAAGTTAAGGGGAAAAAATTAGGAGAGAGAGACGGTAACAGCGGTCCGCATAGACCTAGCTTGAACTGCTAACCGTCTCTGATAGACAGGAGGGTAAATAAGGGAAATGACAAAGGCATCCGCAAGGAATTACTTGAACCAATTGTCGTAACGCAGAGAAGAATGAGAGTGAAAGTGACCTCACACAGACCGGACATGGGTGCCAAACACGGAAATTAACGTTCATTTTACACAAATGCAATAAACTAGCTATAGAAGTAATACAAAATTATTTCAAATACTACATTGAATTTAACATTTAATGATATGCGACAGAATGACGCACTAATGAATGGTGACGTGAAACAATTCGCGAACGAATCTTTTTTGGGGAAAAAAAATTCTGCCGAGGTAACATGTCAAGCTGCGCATACAGACTTCAATTGACGGGGGTCTCTGTACCCTAATTTGCCGTACTTTATGAAGCGAAATGAGCTGGGAAAATATTAATAACCCACTCTATCTGCGAGTCTGTGATGGGCGCTCATGCACTGAATGCTCTAGGGCTATTTATCATGAATCACAACTCGATGGGATTTACCCAAACATGGCAGCGACGTCAAGGGGGTGAGCGGGATGTGATTAATAAGAGAATCTCAATTCTAGCATAAACCCTAGTCCTACATTAATTAACGGACGTAACCGCGGGTCACACCGGCTCAAGCGCGGATCTTTATGCATATACGCAACCCCAAGTAATCAGGCACTCTGACACTATGATAAGGGGAAGATCCCTGGCGCTATATAAAAATGTAAGTAATTCGCGTTACAAGCTCCGCTTTAGCGCCGATAGAACGTGTCACCAATGAACATGCAACGGATGCTACGCGTTATCCTGTAATGTAACAATCTCGAAAACAATATACAGGAAATGCCAGCGGTTCTCACATTCATTTCACGTGTCAATCACTCAGAGTGAAAGTGGGGTCAGGTCACACAGCTGTCCCAAGCAGATGTGACTGATAGCTTTCACTCGGAGGTCAGGTCAAGACGGGAAATGGGTAGGGAGAAAGAATAATGATATGATGTTCATGAAAACAGAAAAATCATGAACGCGCTAAATTCGTTGCAATTGAAACAATATACTCTCTAATCACGAGAAAAAATAAACAAATACGTAATAAATGAACGATATTTCTGTTGTTTGAACCCATACCGTTGATCACACAGTAATGTGATCTGAGGTCAGCAGTGGAGAGCGTACCATTACTGTCAATTAGCACTTTAACCGAACAAAACCAGCGCGAGCGTAACTGCACATACAGCTTAACACATTTATGGGAAGATAAAAGAAAGGAAAAATGGCCCAAATATGTACTCAAAACAGATTCTGAAGACTTTTGCGTGTATGGGAGCGATTTGGTTCGAGCAGTAACCATATTTCGGAGACTGTGAGTCCATTGTTGTGTGCCAAAAGGACACAACTACCACCCTGCCACCACTCATGTAAAGGGTATTTAAATGACACTTTAAACATATGGTTTAGCAGGAGTACTGAAACGGACGGTTGGCTTAACCTCTTTTATTGAGAAGCGTAAGCAACACAGATATTCACACGGATACAAGTCTTGGTAAGTCTTAGTGCTTGGTCTGCCCGGAGGGCGGGCGCCCTGGAGTCAGCCTGACCCCCGGCGGTCGGCAGGACTCTGTGAAGAGGACTCTCTGAAAGGACTGAGACTGACCTGGGTCATCCTGAGCCTTAAGTACTGGTGGGTGCGTGGGGCACGTTGGGGCGCCTGTGGTGAAGCCACGCGTATACTTGCTTCTGTACGTCACGTGGAAGCTATTTATACATACTTATATACACACACACACACACACACACACACACACACACACACACACACACACACACACACACAAACACACACACACACACACACAAACACACACACACACACACACACACACACACACACACACACACACACACACACACACACACACACACACACACACACACACACGCATATATATATATATATATATATATATATATATATATATATATATATATTAAGGTATACATATCCACCCTGGGATGCTTTTTGTTTATCAATCAGTCTTGGCAGCACCAATTATCTAGGTCAAATAAAAATGATACATACCGTACATGACATCTCCAGAAAAAGACACGGGGCAGGGCTAATTACAAGACGAGATGGATTCGGAGAGATACTCGGGCAACATAATGCAAAACATCTTTTGTGATTCTTCCAATCACCAAATATGAAAATCGATTCTCTAAACCTATGTCTGTTTCATACACATGTATGATGGCACGTAACAGTGATTCTCATCCTGTGGGTCGCAGGCTAACACTATCACATCATGAACTATTATTTAGCCATATATTCACGGAATACTGTATTGTTATTCGACAAATAAAGATTGTGTAGATTACAACAGATATTTTCTTCATTTAGATTAGAAATATTTAGTCGGAAAAATTATATATGATCAGTCCGGGCCCTACTTGAATGTAATGTGCAAACGCAGTCGGGCGGCATTTCATTACAAGAATCTGCGGACATATATAGTCGTATTTGATTTACTCAAACATAAATACCACATTTAGTGTCAAATCAATTAGAGAACCCCTCCATTGTACAGAGTTCCAAAGACAACTAAAACACAGAATAGAAGAGCTAACTTTGAATAACAACACCGATTCATACTCAAATTCATGGTTACAAGTGACGTGTAAACACTTAGCTCAGCTGAACATTCCCATAACTAAGACCCTACATGGACGTTCTGTACCACCGTGGAAAATGTCGGACGTAAGTGTATATTATACGACTGCCCCCCAAAAAGACAGTGCCCCCCCCCCTGCTATACTTAAACAGTATGCACTTGCAAGTATAAATGAGCATCTAGACACTCTTTCCAATGTATATGAATGCTACACTGACGGATCCTTGCAGTATGGGTGCAGAGCAGGATGCGCTTTTGTTGTATATAAAAACAATATTTTGCAGCACCAGGATTGTAGGAGGGTTCATGACTGGGCTAGCACTATGCAAACCGAGTTGGCAGGAATACTCATGGCCACCGAATTTCTATTGAAACAAGGCTCAGGGGTCATTTTCTGCGATTCACAGAGTGCTCTCCAGGCTCTGAACAGTCTAGACAAAGGTGCGGGAAATATTGCAAATGACATCAGGATAAACGTGTACCGTGCAAAAGAACGAGGCCATAATATACGTTTTGTGTGGATTCCATCGCATGTTGGAATCCCTAGGCATGATCATGCTGATCGCCTAGCAAAGTCAGCATGTGACAAACAAAGTGTGGACATAGATCTTGGGATACCTCTTTCTAGGATTTTCTACATCATTAAAGCCTCCTTCAGAGAGGACTTGACTGAGTTGATTAATTCTCAGCGCCCTGAAAGCTGTAGCATAAAGCACTATGACCGGTTTAGGCAAGATTCCTTCATCTATGGTTTATATAAAACAAGAACAAGACAGTGTGATGTTGTGACTGCAAGAATCAGGCTTGGGTATAGATTGTATTGGCAGGTCAGTACAGTTTGTAATGTCGAAGAAACTAAGTGTAAACTGTGTAATGAAGAATATAAGCGAACACTTGTACATTATATCTCAGAGTGCCATGTGATACAGCCTTTCAGGCCACCTAGCATGAGGTACGGAGAACTATGTAACTACTTCATATCATCTGATGCCCTAGAAGATATCCTTATGTTGTATCCTAAATTTGGAATGTAGTATCACATAACCGAATATAAAATGTATTAATGCTTTCCCACGCCCAAGCTATATGCCGGCGTGGCAGATGAGTGGATAAAGGACTGTGCAATTGTTCCTTTCCTTAAACTGATATAAGTACTCATAGCAATGTTATAGGCTAAAATTCAAATGTAACACTATGTAATGTCATGACCATGCATTAAATGTACCACAGCTTGCCCACGCCTGTGCAGTTAGCCAGGGTGGTAAATAAAGGACTAAACTAAAATCAATGCAAGGCATCCACACTTTGGAGACAACCAACATAATAGTAATGGGGAAAATTCAAGCATTTCATCAATAGTAGACCACTGACAGTATATAACAAAGAAGCAGAGACTCATTTGGGAGGTGGAGGGTTAGATTACGTATTTGTCAAAAATGGTAATATCTGTACTTCACTGGTACGAAAATTAGTTAGTGACCACTTTGCAATGCGAACAGACTATACTGTAGACAGCGACTCAGGCTCAGAATGATTATCCCACCGGGCCTGGAGCATCACTTCTATGACTGGTATGACCTATGAAATAACATCTGTTGAATTTTTTTCTCAGGACCAATCAGAGTTGTTACTGACTACAATAACACATGGGTCTATTCACGAAAACTCTTGAAAAAAAAAAAGCCCCAGGCCTCCCATGCACCGAGATGGATCAATGGCCCAATTCTGACCAAGGAACATAAACGGGTTCAGGAGCTTGCTAACTGTTATAAAGATAATATGACGTCAGATAATCTTCTGCTGTTTCTTAAAGCCAACAAGGAATTCAGAAAATTAAAATCTCGGAATAATTCTTGCAAGGTATCAATAGACAAACTTCTGTAGCTGACGTATGGAGAAAAATTAATAGGCTGACAGGTAAAGATCTCACAACACCGCAGTTTCACGGTCCACAAGAACAGGCTAATATGCTGCTAGAGCATTGGGCCGGGAATTCTCAGTTGAACTCACTTCCACGAAGGATAAAAGATCGGCTCAACAAGTCGAAAATAGATAGGAATTTTAATATAGCAGTAGCCTGTGCTGCTATTGACCCCTCCGATTTGACGAAATAACCGAATGGGAATTGAATAATGCCCCTCTGAAAGGGAAGGCAACCGTCCCTGGCGAGGATGACATTACGTACACCGTCATTCGCCTCATTGCTCAGGTACCAGGCAACCCACTTCTACACATGTAGAGACTCAGCCTCTCACAAGGAGTCCTCCCAAGCTACTGAACTAAAAGCTTAATCACTCCTATACCTAAACCCAGTATTGACAAATACAGGCCCATTTCCTTGACCTCCTGTCTGTGTAAAGTACTTGAGAGAATAATTCTGAACAGGCTTGTGTATCGCATAAATGCTAAGTAGCAGCCAGCACTGTTTTGCAGAGTACTTGACAAACTCAAACCCAGGCATGCAAACCGTATTTCTTGATCTTCAATCTGCCTTTTATATTGCACACAGATAAATTATCCTTGAGCAAGTAGCAAGCTTTGGTATTCAGGGTAAACTAGGTTCAAATGTATCTATCGAATCGATCGGCTCAAGTTCTCTGCAGGGGCATTATGAGTACTCATACAAAAGTATTTTAACT
>NC_061838.1:14329860-14332360 GCF_019202785.1 Penaeus chinensis | reverse complement strand
AGCAATATTTTTAAACAATTGATTTAGCTTAAGAAAAGTATGTTAATATTGTAAAATGAAAAGAAAGCTTTTCATTATTTAGGTAAAATTATAGGTAGAACTGAAACTACAAGAGCAAATACCTAAAGAAAGGCATTCCTCTTCATACTTTACAATTATGATTATGAAAGAAACTTTCCTTCCCTTAGAAAGGGAAAATGTTTGTGTGCACTAATAATATTTATGCAGTTTCAGGTTACTGTCAAGTTATAATGGAACTAATACTGAAACTAATTGAAGATTATACTTTCCAGTCTAACATTTAGGTACAAACTAAATCCAAGTCTGAATTTCCCTCATACAGATTTGGGGAAGCCTACTGGATGGTGGACCTTGAGCTTGACTGTTCCTCGATCCATGATGGGTGGTTCGAGTTCAAAGGTTACCTGGCTGGTGATGCAGGGCAGTTTTCTGGCTGGGAGAATAATATTCACCAGGAGGCATGCTTAGGTCCAGCAGGAGACAGCTCATCCTTTTTGTCTAGTAACCATATTGCCAAGTGTGGATTTGTCAATGTTTTCCATTATGACAAAAACAATTGTGCTATTTATGGCTTTGATGATATCTTTAAATAGACACAATATGTGTACTTGAACATTCTATAATACCTAACGAAGGGAAATTAAAGTCTCTGTCTTGTTACATCCTTTCTTCCAAAATATTCCATACAAAATATGTCAGCAATACCCTAAGAAACTGGAAAAGTGAAGCAACTGGCTGTCCCTTGCTCCTATGCCTTATGCCAACCTCCATTCACCTGCAGCAAGAAGAAGCCGACTGACATTCCACCCTGTCAAATTGAGATAATATTTATGTCTGAGACTTAAGAATAATAACAGAACTTTCATGAGAAGATATTTCTTTAACTCTTTTACACAAGGCAAAAAAGTCAATAAAGGCAAGAAATAAATCTTCATCCAGCAGTTACTCAACAAAATATAATACACATACACATAAATTCATATAACCCAGAAGCCCACACCTCAAAATGATTAACAAATCAAGTTGTCTGGATTTTTAAAGCATAACTCTTACATGTACCTTTAGCATTGAGCTCCAGCAGGAATGATGGAAACAGCCTCTGTGCATACACCTTCACATGTGGGATAATGTTGTCCACATCAAAGGACTCTGTCAAACCCTCAGCAACAAATTCTGCAGATACTTGAACACCCTGCAATAATATTTGATAACTGTTAAAAGAATCTGAATAAAAGAAATATTGTATGAATTTGTAATACTGTTTATGGAATGACTGATAAAGTTACCTCCTTAATATGAACAAAGTTCAGTATGCATAGGTAGGCTACAAAAAAGGCCTCCAATTCTTGTTTAGTTGTCAGTTCTTGTTTGTAGATAATAAATATCTGTCTTTGTGTTAGGTTCCCACACACCTGAAAAAAAAACATTTAAAAATATAAGAAATTACACACCAACACCTATACTGTATTTTATACATACAGGATTTTCACACACACACACACACACACACACAAACAATTAATAGTAATAATAATAATGAATTTTTTTCTTAAAAATCAGCTTACATTAAGCAACTGAAATGACTGCACTAATGGACTTTATTGCTCAGGGGCATTAAGTTGAGTAATTACAATGCTTTTTAGCAGTTATTTTTTTACAGTATCAGAATATATGATGACTTTGTAATTGCATAATCTTTTTAGTAAAATTTCTAGAACAAGGGAAAAAGAAAGAAAATTTAATAAAATAAATATTTTGATTAAATTTATGTTCTAATATTAACAGATTACTTACCTAGCCCTCAACAAAAAAAGGCATCAACATTGCATGAAGTCACTTACTATATAGTTTTCCATTGTAAATGTTTCTGTAATATTCAGATAAATGTCTTTCATGCTCTTTTCACTGCTCCAACAGTGGTTAAGAGCTCCAGTTAAAGAGCAACCAAGTCTGACTCGAAATCCATGAGGAAAGAAATCTGGAGGCAATTCAAAAATACACAAAATCACTTTCCCTATAGCCATGAAATGTGCTTGAAGTTTTGTACATCTCAGAAATTCATAAAGAAAAAAAAAATCAAAGAAAGTAAGGACATACATTAAAATAAATGCCACTTGAGATGATTATTAATGAAAATACCAAATCCTATGTACATACAGATTAAAATTAATGTTAGCAATAACCACACAAAAATGATTACCTGGAATGAATGCTGCCCCAGTGAGCAGAGGCTCTGATAAGTTAGTCTCATCTATCCCAGGAACACTTGCACTTGTCGTCCACTTATCTAGAGTGTATAAAAGGCGAGGTCTGTTGAGACTTTCCATTCTGACTGATCGTACTGCTTGATAGTTGGCCAGGAGGTGCATAACCACACACAGGATGAAGGTCACCCAGGTTAATCTATGGGGTATTTTCACAGTTTTATTTGTTATTTAGCTGATTCTCTAAACAAAATCAATATCTGAGTACATCAAAC
>NC_061838.1:14317360-14319860 GCF_019202785.1 Penaeus chinensis | reverse complement strand
CAAGACAGGCAGATCTGAGACTGTGGTCTCGATTAATTTTAAAGCACGCGAATGGAGGAGTGCAAACACCGGAGGGTTTTTGGTGGGTACTCGTGATGGTATTTATGCAGAGTGGTGTAGTTTTACGCTGGATTTTGTGACCCCTTTTCTCTTGTTAGAAATTAACAAAAAACAAAAATATTGTTTTGGTTTGCTTCATTGTTAATTACCTTCAGTCCTTTAGATGGGTAAACATGATTAATATGACATCTACGTGGGAAGTGCTGTGGTGAAGATTGTTAAGTTTCTTTATTTTAATTGAAGGTAAAATGCTAAATGGTCATGACAGCATGGTGGATGCAATACAATTTAGAAATGTAAAAAAGAATAATAAGTTCAGGTTTAATTGGATTCAATTTGTGAAATTAGGTTTGAATATCTAAATGAGTCATGAAAATAATAACTAAATTAATATATATGAACCATTAAATACTTTCATCATTTGAACTGGCTGGCTGAATTAGGAAGAATATTGAACAAATTTGAGATGTCGAAGTTAGATATTAATGATAATAATTCAGTTACATAGGTACATACTGCAGTACATACTAGTAATATGGCTTTTAATATAAAGAGGCATATTAACATATTAATCCTTACTGTTGTATTGTACTCTAAATATGCATAATTTTAACAAATATCAGTAGAACTTCACCAATTTAATTAATAATTTTGTTAAAGTGATGTTTGTTAGTGAAATTCAGTACTACAGTATTGAATAAATGCACCTATAATTTTAGGAGTATATTTTTATTCATTGCTGATGTATGCAATTCAGTATATGTACTATATATTTATAGATTTGTATAACAGTAATTCATGAAATTAAGTTAATGTCAGGAAGTAATTCTCATGATTATAGAAGAAATCAATTTCATTTTAAATTTATAGACAGTACTAGTTGAATAAAGAAAATTAACTATCATATTAAAAGTCAACACATTGCAGTGGGCTATTAAATATCATAGCATCCCACAATGGAAGCCTACAAGTAGTTTTAGTGATGCGGAGGGTAGAAAATATTTTGAGCCGTGAGCCAGGTTGGTTTGCCAATGAATTGATGTTACCTGATCCCAGGAGGTGAGGGGGAGGGAGGGGTCTACAACTGATTGTCCTCTTGGCACTGTTGCAAGAGCCCCTGTCTTAATAACACAGAATTGAACAGGAGTGGATTATCTGCACTTACGTAGTAGGTATGCCATTCTTTAATTTGTAGTAGTTCTGTTCTCATTATTCACCTGAACTTAAATCAAATTTTGAAGTAATTATTTGGTGATGACATGGTGTAATAGTAAGTCATTAAGTAATTTTAAAAATCTACTGAAGAACTTGACTGAGGACAGGTGAGTTGTCTTCTGTTAACTACCCAGCTAAAAAACTGATTTGTGATGAAGGCTGTAATGCCACTTTTTCAACTGTAGAATTTGGGAGAAATACTTGTGGTGCACTACAGGCAGTTAAGAAACCCCGGAAGTGGGTCAGGCATTTGCCCTGGGTCATCAGTAAATATATTGGTCTTTGTTGTGTGAACCATGTACAAAGAGAATTTCACCTTTATCTGCCAAGCAGATAACAACATTTGTCAGCGAGGTCAGCCTTTGTCCCTAGGAAGACCTGCGGTTGTGGGAAGTTTGTTACGATGTTTTATGTAATTTTAAACTCGTGTTGATTAAATTGTGATAATCTTTCACAGCATACTGTCAGTTTACTAAAAATTTGCTGACGTTATTGATGGTATTAGACTTGCAGTTCAGGATGAACTGTGAGGGCCAGGCCAGAGTTACAGGGTTGTTAAACTTGTTTGTATATGAATGTGATTCGGTGGACTAAATACCTCTATTAGATATAAGGTTCGAGCTGTTTCCACGTGCTAAATTGCATATGTATTTTACGTGTACGTTGGAAGGCCACGCGCGTGTGTTCGTAAATATGTGAGGTTGGAGGCTGGGGGAGGGGGAGGGGACTGAGCTCGGTGGTGACATCATGGCTATTTTTAGCTACAATGACGTCGGCGTCGCTGGCCGCTAGCTATCACTCAAGCTCACGGGTACATGTTTTCTATCTGATATTTTGCTGATAGCATACAGCAGAGATTAGAATGAAGCGTGGCGAGCATGGGGTCAAATACAAGCTTATTCGTAGCCATATGCGCTTCCGTGCTGCATTACGTCATAGATATCTTTGGACGCGACTGTGGGGTGAGGATTGGGGTCCGGGCGGTGGGACGTGTTGGGAAATTTGTATCTTTGGGGGAAGGGAAGGGAACTAGAGACCGGTCGCAAGGGGGGTGCGAGGCGGCCATAATAAGGTTGACAGTAAGGAAATGTGAAGGAGACATTGACTTGCAGTGAGCGGGAAGCAAAAAGATTAGCTTAACGGACGGCCAGATGGCAGCACTGCAGGGAGGTAGAGAGGGAAGGTTGAGCTGGGATGGAGGGGGGGGGGGAGGGAGGTACAGGGG
>NC_061838.1:14289860-14297360 GCF_019202785.1 Penaeus chinensis | reverse complement strand
GTTTTCAGTTGGGTGTGTTTTGAAGGTCGAGAGAGGGTATGTGGTGATGTTTCCCAAGACACTTAAACAAGGACACTTGGACGGCGCTCATTCACGAGGACCTTTTTCTGTTCCAGGGGAGGTGTTGCGTCCTGAGCTCGCTCGGCTACGACGACCAACCGCGGATGTAAGCCTGTCACCTACAGATCTTAAACTCTTGCTGCTTATCATCCGCCCCCCACCCCCTCCCCCGGGCCGCCAGCTCGGTGGTCATAACAAAACCGAGGTGCCCGGACGCCGGCGCACCGCCGCCCCTCGGTACGTCTTGCTGTCGCCTGGGGTTGCAGGCAGCCTGGGGAGATGGGCGGAGAGCGGCTCGCGATAAAGGAGGAGGAGAAGGGAGGCGAATAAGAGCTGGCGGAGAGGGCGAGGCGGAGGGGCAAAAAGCTGAGGGGAGAGTAGGAGGAGACGAGAAAGAAAGGGGAGGAGAGAGGGAGAGGTTGGCCGGGACGCGCCTCACTGAGTTCCGGCCTCCCACCCGTACTCCGACTGAAGACGCCGTCTCCGCCTCGAGGTGGTTAGTATCGCGCCCGCGCCCCCGCTGCCATCACACGCCCACCCGCGCCCTCACAGCCCTGTGCATCCACCTGTGCCCGCACCGCAAACCCAGAGGATCCCGTCCACCTCCGCACACCTGCGCTAGCCCTTTTGACGCCCTCTCGCCCGAGTAGATCTGCCTGCGTGGAGCAGCAGACGCCTAATTACCGGATTGTTTCGTAATGCCGCGGAAATTGACACTGCGAAACTCGACGTGTGGGCGGAAAAGCCGGTGACACTGCTAAGGTGGGCACAGGCCGGAGGTGAGGGAAATCCGCGAGGCTGTAGCGAGGTTGTCCTTGTAGGAAGGACTCACGAGCTTATTAGCCGCCCGTCGTGCCCCCAGGAGCCTCGATGCCGGCAAGGAGGAGTTAGGTGCGGCAGAGTTTCATGCACGCCGGCTCGTCGTGCGAGCATCGTCGGCCTTCCTGAGCAGGTGGTCGAGGAAGCTTAGAGCACCAACGCACCACACACGACGGCCCACGCCCGGGCTCTTGGCACGCCGGTGCCCGCCCCTCCTCCGACACACCCCACGCTGCTAGCTATTATTAAGCCTATGGGTCTGTCCCCTCCCCGTCCCTCTCCCTCCCTTGGCCAGATACGAGGAACATACATGGCGTCGACCCTCGCGCAGGTGGCCGACTCCTAAACCCACGCACGCCGTAGCGGCCCAGGTATCAGCCAGGGGCGCTGCAGAAGTTCCTCTGCCCCACAGGGGCGCCTCCACCCCATGGGAAGGCAGTTGTGACCCTTTTAAAGTGTCATCAGGCCTAGGAAGTGCCTGCTCTTTGGGGAATTTCCCTCGCCTGGAGACGACACCAGCCCGAAGGAGGAATAAACGCTCAACGCAACCGTTCGTCGAGCGAAAGAAAACGGCGAGAGCTCACCCGCCCACCTCTCGAGAGCCTTCCGTATCTGTTCAACTACCGAGCGAGCGGAACATCTTGAAGGCGCTTCCAGTGTCTTTTCTAAAACATAAGAGAAGGAACGTGTATTTAGCCAGAATTTAAATACAAATACTTTTTAAAACGTTTATGTCACGAATTAATATTGATTATTCCACTGCCCTCTTCCGATGTCACGTGAGCTTCGGTGCCCCAAGAGAGTACCGACACTGCGTCCATGTGAAGTGCATTTGAGGTTAATTTACGCGGTGTGGCGTCAGCTGGTGTGACTTGGCGACCAGTCGTGCATTGTTTACGCTCGTGACGTTAGAGCACGCAAGGAGCTTCTATAACCGGGTTGTGAAGGTATTGCTGTCATGTGCTTTGTAACAGATCGTGTGCTTGTGAAATGTGTTGTGCAATTACCAAGATTTTTGTGCTGGACATCAGTGAAAAGATATGAAATATCGGGAAGCGATGTTATGTGACCCATTGTCCTGAGTGAGTCCTTTCCTTTGGAAGCCGTGACGCCCTTGGTGCTCCCTCGTGACCATTAGTCCTTCCTCTTATTTTTCCCGCGGAAGTTCCTCCCCTTCAAGCCCTCCTCTAGATGTAGCGCACCCATTCACCCAAGCACTCACGACCGCTCCTCGTGGGTGCCCAATTCCCTTGACGCCAGTAGCCCTAGGGGCGACTTCAGAGCAGCGACGCCCACGCCCTCTACGGCCGGTGCTCGCAGCCGTCGCCGCCCAACATACCTGGCCGCCCACACGCAAGCCTACGTATGACCTCGGCGGGGTGAAAGCAGAGCCGCCCAACGCCCACGCCTGCGAATGATGTCTGTGCCAGTGTACGGCGAGGTCACAAGGTGGGTGTCAGAGGAATGGTCTTCTGTCCCGAGGGTAATGACCTGGTTTTATGTACCGGCTCAGACCTTTTCTGGGCTACCAATCTGACCTGTCTATCACCTGTCGTGTCACTTCCATCTGTCTTCCCTTTTTCAAGTCTTGGCGCCTTGCCAAACATTCTGTTATGGTGTACCCGTTGACCTTGCCAGCGGAGATTGTTCAGGTCATTACACTTCCGAACGGAAAATGGATCCTTTGTGTGCGTATTTGCTTTGTTAGACACACCTTGACTTTTCTCTTCTTTTTTCTCTCTCTAGACCTTCGCCCTTGTATGTTTGCTTTAGAGCGACCTTCATGACCCGTTTGACTTGACGAATTGGATGACCTGTATTTGTCTTGACGACTCGGATGTGCGGAGTGTTTGTGTCCTGTGTTTGCCTGGATTAAATTGACGCCTTGTTTTCAGGTGGGATTTATAACGTGTGCTTACTTTGACCCAGTTGATGCACCGAGTCCGCTTACTGAAGGACAGACAAAGGACGAAGAAGGTCGATCGGAAGGGGAGGGAAGGAATTGGATGACAGACAGACGGAATGAGCCAGACGGACTTTAGATCGGAGGCAAGCGCAAATGCGACGTCGAGCGCTGGGACCGAGAAGGAAGTCCCAGAGGGTGGCCGTGGGGATCCTTATCGCCGCGTGCGCCTTAGCCTCGAGGGCGGGTTTCTATAGTCTGGCCTTGATAGGGCTGGTAGGACTAGTTAAGGGAATTGGTTGGGCCTTGAACGCCTGCCCTCGCGCCCGCCTTCCGATGCCGGCCTTCCGTCCTCGTCGCTTCTTCTCAGGCCTTCCTCCGTTTCCTTGTTTATCTTATCTATATATTTTTTTGCCAAGCATTTTTTCTTGTTTTTGAACATTTGTATTGCTGTATTATTCCTATCGCAGTTTTTGTTTTGCTTTATTGTTTGTTGCTGCGTGTGTACGTGTGTGTGTGAGTGTGTGTGTGTCTGTGTGTGTGTGTGTGTGTGTGTGTGTATGTGTGTGTGTGTGTGTGTGTGTGTGTGGGTGTGTATGGTGTGTGTATGTGTGTGTGTGTGTGTGTGTGTGTGTGTGTGTGTGTGTTGTGTGTGTGTGTGTGTGTGTGCGTGCGTGTGTGTGCGCGCGCGTGTGTGTGTGTGTGTGTGTGTGTGTGTGTGTGTGTGTGTGTGTGTGTGTGTGTGTGTGTGTGTGTGTGTGTGTATCTGCGTGCACGTGCGTGCGTGTGTGTTTTCGCGCGCGTGTGAGTGTGTGCGTCCGTGCATATGATTTGAAGAAAGCATTAATTAGAGAGAAGCGCAGAGAGGACGCCGCAGTGCAGGACTGACCCGTCTCCGCCCGCAGGTCCCTGAGAGACACGGTGCAGGCCGCGCTGGGCTCGCCCCCGGCCGCCATCCCCGCGCCGCGCCTTCCCAAGATCTTCGCCGCCATGGGACTCTTTCCCTCCAAGGCTCAAGGTGAGTGGCTGCGCCTTCCCCGCTCGCGCACTGGCGGCGCAGCGGGGTTGTGCGAGAGCAATGCCTACTCTGAGGGTCACTGACTGACCAGTTCTTCGTCTGCAGGAAGATTGGCGGGGTGGGCGTGGGTTGGGTGGCCGATTTTGTGGTTGTGAGAGCGTGTGGGCGTGGGTGAATGCGCTCCGCGCGTGTGGGCTTCGGTGTGGGTGCTTGCGTAATGCTACGGACATGCTCTGGCTGCTGTCATGCATAGCAAAGCGTTCAGTCGCCGTGCGGAGCAGTCAGAAGCAGATGCGCGAGGTCGCCGCTGCGCGAAGGGGCAGAGGGCGAGCGAGGGCAGGAAAGGGATATATTCTCGAATGTCACTTGACTACCGCTGGTGTCAAGTGGCAGAGTGACAGTCAAATTATGTCAGGGCCGGCCAAGTCGTTTTGTCAGTGGGCCACTTCACGGATACTTGAAAGTCATGTGGGCCATCTTAGCACTGTATATTGGAGTAGCGTTAGGATAGTTATATGTTTTTGTTATTTAAGTTATGACTACTAGACTATTAATATTTGACATAGCGTTTCCGAAAATGTCAGTCTCTCTCTCTTTCTCTCTCTCTCTCTCTCTCTCTCTCTCTCTCTCTCTCTCTCTCTCTCTCTCTCTCTCTCTCTCTCTCTCTCTCTCTCTCTCTCTCTCTCTCGCTCGCTCGCTTCCCTCTCTTCTCTCGCTTCCCTATCATCTCTCTCTTCTCTTTCACCCCTCTCTTCTCTCTCTTCCCTCTCTTCCCTCTCTTCCCTCTCTTCCCTCTCTTCCCTCTCTTCCTTCCCTCCCTAAGTCACTCTCCCTCACTTTCTCCCTCTCTGCCGCCCCATCCATCCATTAATCCATTCATCTCTCTTCCTCCCTCTCTACCCCTTCCCGCTCTCCCTCTCCTTCTCTCCTTCCTGTTGTCTCCCTCTACCAATATTCTTCCATCATTTATGTGTGCTTGCCTGCATTCCCATTTGCATGTTCGAATCTTGCCGCCCTTCCTTCTCCTTCGTGCATCTGCCCCAAGAAGCCGACTGCCGCTGCGCTCTCCGTCATTGCCCTCATGCGGCGGAGAGGCAGCTGCAATTAAAGTATTTTCGTAGCATTATTACGAGTGTGCATGGTAGTTCTTTTCTCTAATTAATAAGTTGCAAGAGGCGTGTTAATTGATATTAACATGTATACTGTACTTTGTGAATAATGTTGGAAATGGGCGAGAAAATGTTTTTGCCTCTTTATCATTTGGATAATCTCAAGAGATCTATAAATTGCCAAGGTCATGGCCGGAAGAAGTGCCGTGATGGCGGTGTTGTGACTGCGCGGGTCTGCGTCAAGTTTGTTTATAAACATTGATGACGTCACTGCCTGCAGTGGTGCCAACTGTAATGGCTCTACGAAAGGTCACTCGCTGTGGATGTGCCTGCAAACAGGCGGGGTAGCGATCATACACACTCACAACGACACGTGCTCATGTGCTCACTCAGAAATGGTCTGGAACTCAGGCACGTACACACGCACTCACCAACACCCTTGCATGCGCTCGCAAGGAAAAGCAGGAAACACACATAAACACAAATACACACGATTGCATATGCATGCAATTATGCATACATTGCATACATACATGTATATATATATATGTGTGTGTGGGGGGGTGGGGTTGTATTTGTTTGTTTGTATGTATGTGTATGTACATATGTACGTCTACATGTTTTATATACACACATGCAGACATTCATGCATACATTCGTACATATGTACATAATACATACATACATACGTGTGCATTCACACATACAGATATACATTTATATGCCCACACACCATATACACTCAAAATACACACATTTATATGCCCACACACCATATACACTCAAAATACACACATTTATATACTCACACACGCGCGCTTATGTCGTGGGTCACTCTCCTTGTATTGGTGACCGGCAACAGTAGGCAGCGCACATCTTTAAACAACAAACAAAAAGCAAGCACACCTATAAGCAAAGATACATTTCCCCCCACAAAGAACAGCTGACTTTAAAAATGCATGTCCATTCGCTCTTCCGTTCTTTAGTTTTGCTTTTGTAAAAGGTCAGCCGCCCGCAGCCGCCGGTGGAGGCTCACGCTGCGTGGGCGGATGCGGCTGGATTTAGGCAAAGATATTTGTGTACGCGTGGGCGTGATCTGGACGGCACCGCGCCAGGTATTCTGGGCAGCGTGGGCGGCCCGAGACTAGCTGTTGTGGCCTCATCGGCGGGAAGTCATCGGGCTCGGGCGCGGCAGCGAGTGTACGTTACACTGCACTGATGGGAGTTGACTGAATATTGAAGGAAAATAGTGTAAAACCTACATCACACCCGACCTATCGCGCCACGTGGTTTGATAAACAATATGTCATGAGAAATGCTCATAAACCACGTGACTCGCCAAGGTGGGTTTTATATGGGCGCTGAAGAGAGACCCATGTAAAAGAAAGAGTTTCTCGAACGTTTCTTATTTTCGCATTTGTTCAGTCAACGCGTCACTGACTCATGGAGTTACTCAGGAACTCACCATTATTTGCTGAGACACCGACTCCCTTTACCCATGATGAATGACAAATTACGATGTTGGTAGAATTGCAGAGAAAAACACCTGTTTTGTGTAAAATGCGTTTTTCTGTTATTTTACCGCAGTGTACCGTCATTCAGTCATCTTTATTTCCATGTCTGGTTTCTTAATATTTACGTGTCATTCTGCCTCACCTAAAAGAAGGAAAACATAATAATAAACAAAGGGTCACGGGGGACGAAACAATATCTTCCTGAGGTTTTGAGGTCTACTTAGTGACGTCATCATGTATTCCAGTAGCGAATCGCTAAATGTTTCAACACTTTTAGGAAACAAAAATTTTCCGGCTTCCGGAGTCTAAAATTGGATCGCATAACCGTCAGAATTTGTCTTCATATTCGTCTTTTATTTGTTATGGCTGAATGAATAAGTGTTGGTTCTTGGATGTCCCTTTCCCCATAACGTATGTATATGTACAGTATGAGAACATGTCTACATTGTACAATGATTGTGCCATTCCGACATCCATGCGATACCGACAACAGCAGTTGATAGCTGCTGTCATTTCTTCACTCCTGCGCTTATCCTGCGCCTCTCCGTACTGGCACGCCTGCAGGTTAGACATCTGCAACATTGCACTTTGACCTCCTGCCTCTCGCATAAAGACACATACGAACTTATTAAAAACAGCAAATAATTTGCTTTAGCTCTTAACCTGTGTTTGCATGCGTCATGATTTTTTGGAACGTGCGTGGGCGGTGCGCGACCATGCCTGTTGACTCATTGCTAGACTATAATAAAAGTCGTAAGTTTTACACTTAATTACCCAACCGTCGCGCTTCCTGGCGGAACCGCGGCTTCGGAATGCCTAGGGCTCCTGGAAGATGCTCCTCGTTGCTCCGCCTTGCTTCCCTCGGCTGTCGGTGCCGCTCGGCCGCAAAGTGCAACCTGGGATCGCGAAATCCTAGCTGCCCAGCGTGGCTCGCCCTCAAGGTCTATATACTTATAAAGACCTTAGGCAGAGTGCGGTGTACACGCGCCCGTTAGTATCGTGTTTGTGTGTATGTGTGTGTGTGTGCGTGCGTGCGTGTGCGTGTGCGTGTGCGTGTGCGTGTGCGTGTGCGTGTGT
>NC_061838.1:14281592-14286592 GCF_019202785.1 Penaeus chinensis | reverse complement strand
CGCGCTCGAGTGCTCCTTGTCACTTTTATGTTACAGCCTGTTGCCTTTTGTAAGTGTCATAACTTCTCTCCAAAGTCCACATACAGGATCACTGGTCCTCGTGACTCGCGTTGTCTACTGGGGCCAGAGCCAGTGTTCCTCTGAGAGTGCCGCCTGATGCGAGCGGCTGTCTTGCGGGGAGGGGGGGTGAAAGCCCCTGGGCCGGAAGTACCGCGGGTGTGGCCGTTGCTCGTCCTTGTGTCACAATCTCTCTCTCTCTCTCTCTCTCTCTCTCTCTCTCTCTCTCTCTCTCTCTCTCTCTCTCTCTCTCTCTCTCTCTCTCTCTCTCTCTCTCTCTTTCTTTTCATATATGTGTGTGTGTGTGTGTGTGTGTGTGTGTGTGTGTGTGTGTGTGTGTGTGTGTGTGTGTGTGTGTGTGTGTGTGTGTGTGTGTACATGTGCCTGTTTGTTTGTCAGTGGCTCTTGTTTCAAGTTTGGATGAGTAATCGTGATGGAGTTACCAACAAGTGCAGAATTACAGAACCGGGCCAAACCTGCCCCGCCACCGCCGCAGGGCCTTCTCATCAGGGTATTGGGTGACCCTTTCCTCCCCGCCCCTCGAATCAAGTCTGTTTCTCCTGGAACGTGTTTTCGCGGCGGTGCCACGTCTCAGCCTCCAGCCCCAGCACGGCGGCGAAGGCTGGCAGCGAGGAGGCACCCAGGCACCACCACCCCCGCGCCACTATATAAGAGACAACTACCTCAGCGTGAGGTCACAGCTTTGCGCTCGTTCGCTCACTACCTCCTCGTGACGTCACGCTTGCTGATGTTGCAGGGCAGCTCGGTCACTTCTTCGTCACCTTGCTTGTTGCGTTCCCTCTGCACGGCGTTCGTGCGTGATGCGAGGAAGCCGTGCGCGCTCATACCTTGAAGGCGCAACGTCTTGTTCATGTGCCTCAGGTGCTACGGGCGGTGATTGGTGGCCAGCTTCGTCCTCGATTAGAGGCCTCACAAGGCAGTGCGTTGGTGTCTGAAAGCCTGTAATACAACAAATGTTGATTTATAAACTATTTCCAGGTGGAACTGAAATTGTGATCGAATTATGATTCAAAAACATTTATAGTTTGAAGTGGGCGTGATCGGAAACTGCAGGCAGACGAGTGCTCGGCCTTCGGGGACCTAGTGCAGCTTCAGTGGTCAGCGCTCCCCACTTCGAGCTGATAATAAGAGTTTCTTAAGCTCAAGTGAGGAAGACGGCGCACGTGAGATGCGCACGCCGGACCTGATGTAGTCAACCGCGAGCTGGGAGAGCGCCGCAGGAGAGGACAGGAAGGCAAGTCGCTAGGCCAAGCGGAGTCGCTTCCTCGCCGCCATGTCCACCAGGTGTTCCACGGAGAGGAGGAAGGTGCGGCAGGAGCGCCTGCGGAAGCGGCCCCTCGCAGCCTCCCCGTCGGCGTCTTCCTCCGCCTCGTCGTCGACGGGGGAGGGAGGGACGTCCGCCGGACTCCTGCCGTCGCTCCGCTCGCGCCGCCAGCGTCGCCAGCAACCCAGTAAGACTTGGATGTGTTTGTTTATTTGTTTGGCCTAAGAGCAAGAGACTTCCCTTTCACCTTGCTTTCTCTTTTATGTTGAGCATCCTAGGAAGGCAGTGGCATTGGCAAGGGGGGAGAGAGAGGGGGGGGGAGAGGGGAGAGGAGAAAAGAGGGGAAAGAAGAGATAGAGGAGGGGAGAAGAGAGAGAGAGGGGAAGGAGAGAGAGAGGGGGGGAGGAGACGGGAGAGGGGGAAGGAAAGAGAGAGAGAGGGAAGGAAAGAGAGAGAGAGAGGGAAGGAAAGAGAGAGAGAGAGGGAAGGAAAGAGAGAGAGAGAGGGAAGGAAAGAGAGAGAGAGAGGGAAGGAAAGAGAGAGAGAGAGAGAGGGAAGGAAAGAGAGAGAGAGAGAGGGAAGGAAAGAGAGAGAGAGAGAGGGAAGGAAAGAGAGAGAGAGAGGGAAGGAAAGAGAGAGAGAGAAAGAGAAAAAGAAAGAAAGAGAGAAAGAGTGAGAGAGAGAGTGTGAGAGAGAGAGTGTGAGAGAGAGAGTGTGAGAGAGAGAGTGTGAGAGAGAGAGTGTGAGAGAGAGAGTGTGAGAGAGAGTGTGTGAGAGAGAGAGATAGAGAGAGAGAGAGAGAGAGAGAGAGAGAGAGAGAGAGAGAGAGAGAGAGAGAGAGAGAGAGAGAGAGAGAGAGAGAGAGAGAAGGGCGAGGGAGAAGGGAGAGAAAGAGAGGGGGTGGGGGAGAAGGGAGAGAGAAAGGAGGAGGGGGGAGAAGGGAGAAAGAGGGGGGAGAAGAGAGACAGAGGGGGGGGAGAACAGAGACAGAGGGGGGGGAGAACAGAGACAGAGGGGGGGGGAGAAAAGAGAGAGAGAGAGTGGGGGGAGAAAAGAGAGAGAGAGGGGGGGAGAAAAGAGAGAGAGAGGGGGGGAGAAAAGAGAGAGAGGGGGGGGAGAAAAGAGAGAGAGAGGGGGGGAGAAAAGAGAGAGAGGGGGGAGAAGATAGATAGAGAGAGAAAGAGGAAGAGAAAGAGAAAGAGAAAGAGAAAGAGAAAGAGAGAGAGAGAGAGAGAGAGAGAGAGAGAGAGAGAGAGAGAGGAGAGAGAGAGAGAGAGAGAGAGAGAGAGAGAGAGAGAGACGGAGGATGAGAGAGAAAAAAAATATCCTCTGGGTTTCGGTTTCTACAAACTATTTTTTTGTAGGAAAATTCTGTGGTTTCTGTTGTACTGGAGCCGTGTCTTTCGGCGCACGTGTCAGCTTAATCTTCGCTAGTGCCGTGCATCATCTGCGTCGGTTTTCTGTCTCGTGTCAGCTTACATGGCATGTGTATCATATTCTGTCACGTGACCTATATTGCTTGGCAGTAATTTTGCCTCATTGGTGTTGGCAAAGCGGTTTTTTCTCTCTCTAGACTCTATATCTGGTTATCTATTTTTTCTTCTCTCCCCCACTCCTTTGCCCCGCTTTGACTGCTCCATTCCTGTTTCTCCGGGAGTACCCGCAGCTCGATGCCACATCCGGCGTTCAGGAGCGTGTTGCCATGGTGTCCCCTGCGTGTGTTGCCGGCTGCCAAGGGACGCTTAACTTACCTGCTTGCTTGGTGAGGTCAGGGCCGGATAGCCACAGGACGAGGGCTGGGCCCTTGCTCTGCCTTCGTTGATTCCACGCCCCTTGGCACTGGCTACCGATCCTTGGCACTTGTTTGGGCGTTCTCGTCTCCCTGTGCCTACTGACTAAGCAGAAGTAGGCAAGACATATACCTCGTAATCTTGAGATTAACACCATGCCCACATGAAAGTAGAAAAATATTCCTCATTCTTTATTCTGGATTAGTGTGACGTGGCACCTGTATACTGCTTTATATCGTAATGAACTAAGGATAGCCTTGCACACGCAGATATATATTTAATGATTTTAAGATGCGCGCACACGTTCGTGCGTTGAGTTATGCGCAGACATATGTAGCTTTGTACACATCAGAGTAGACAGAATTTATCACTGCCAAACAAACTGCAACCTTCGTATTGTTTTTTGGAGGAACGTCAATTATGTTATGTTTCCGTGTCTTTGTATACGGAGGCGCGCGAAGAGCACATCCCGAGGGATATCACAGCAGTGATGCAACTCGTTTCGTGCAAAGCGTATCTCCCTCATTACAATTTCTGGGAAACAGAACGAGGCGGAATGTGCCGCCGCAATCACGCACCATCCTCCGGAAACGGCTGTTACGAAACGCCTCCCGATTCCTGTGAGCGGTTCGCGCGGCCGAACGGCTCACGGGAACTGCTCCGAAACCCAGCGGAAACGTATTCCAGGCGCCCACGCAGGAATATTCACGGCGTAGGAGGCCATAGGGGCACGGGCGATGACGGCGAAAGCTGTAAGCGTCGACTTGTCATGTGTCGATCCATGATCCGGCCCTTCGGCGCCGCGGAGTCTGCGGTGGGCGTGGTGCTTCGAGATCTGAATTTGAATCGTCATGCTCCGCTCGAGGATTTTCGATCTATTGTTTCACAGATGTGTCTGCGCCGGAATATCCCCAACGCAAATGAGTTCTGAAGAAAATCACGTTGGGTTTGTATGTTCTCTCAGTTTACGTAACAGTGGCGCCATTAGACAAACTATACATCTACAGAGCATCTACATATCTGGTTGTTGCCTGAGGGGGTGAACTATGAAATCGCTCTCTTTAGGAAGCACTTCCTCTTATGTGTCTCCATCTTGATACAAATAATTCATCCAAAAGTGCGTCAAACTTCATTTGCTATGAAACAGAGGTTGCCTCATTTCGTTCATGCAGTCGTCGCCACGTGCTTTCAGTTTAAAGCTCACGCCTGTTTTTGCGTCGTGTTTCGGGTATTCTGACTCCCCAGGGTGCCACGGCACCTTACCACACACTGCCTTACCGCAGGGTTTTACCACGGGGTTAGTCAGCTGGCGAGCGCGAGGGCGAGGACACGGGTGAGCTAGGGTTACAGAGCCTCTTGGGGATGGCGAGTGAGGTCATTACTAAATCTAGTAATGTGTTCTGCGGGAGTGATCTTACGGCCAGCAGTGCCATGTCCTCATCGCCAGGTACGGAGCAAAGCTCGCGGACAGAGCCCGAGAGCCAGGCGCGGTTATAAAGCATTGTTTCTCATTTTAAGTAAGCGTGCAGACATACACAGGCGTTCGTGCAGTTGCTATTCGCGTCGTTTGCATGAAAAGATTAGGAGATGCGTCGGTATGGGTCGGGAGAGATCTTGTGAATCATGCATTTTTCTGAGATGGGATTTGACGTGAGTCGATGAACTCGCTGGAACCATTTGAAAGGTTAGAAACTCCACCCCTCGAGTTGCCCAAATATTGTCACAAGACATGCGATTACGACACTAAGTTACACCGCCTGTAAGGGTCATTATGGCTGTTACATCAGCGGGTGAGGCGGTCAGGTGTTGGATGGTTACACAGAAGCCTTTGTGGTTAATGACATCAATTGTAAGTTAAGTGGCCCCAT
>NC_061838.1:14246592-14259092 GCF_019202785.1 Penaeus chinensis | reverse complement strand
AAAAAAAAAATTGCTACTATTGGTTGTACATTATATAGAGAGGGCAAAGACACTTTTTATTGCAAATAATGACTGTGAAGATATCATTCTTTCATTAATTGTAGAAGAAAATGCAAATTGATATAAAAGGGAAGAAATAAGTAGCCTGTGTTAAGTATGTACATTACATTCAATATTGGATAATTGCTTGGAAGATTCACAAAGCATTCTGTAACTTATCAAAATAATGACTTGTTGCAGAGAGTACAGGGAACTTACCAATGGCCTCCACACAGTGCAAGACCTTGTGGAGAGGCAAGGAATTCCAGTCTTTCCAGAGATTAATCATGCTCTTAATTGTACAGCTAAGGTATGTTACTTCACAAGTATCTCCAAACTGTCACATAATTTTTTGTCTTTTGCTCATTTTGTATGGACAGATATATTTTTTTCTGACAGTTTTCCTCTTTTTCTTAACAATTTTTCACTTATATTATTTTCATAGATGCTCTGAAGATTTGATTTCTTTTTTATCTTTACTCTTTCACAATTGCATTATCTGTCTAGATTCTTCGAGAGAATCTTCGACCTGAAGACCTTGGTCTTGAAGATCAAGTGCAGCCCATTAAGTATCCCTATCTTCAACTTGGAGACAAGCTGATGTAAGTTTGGGGAGATAATGATTCTTAACTATTTGATAGTTGTGTTAAAGAGGAATAATATCTTATGAGGTTCTTGTGTGCCCTGAATGTTAAATTTAGAAATATTTCACATATGTTCAAGATAATTGTTAAATATATACTTTATTTTGAAGTACTTTTACAAGTCTAAGTGTATGTTAATTTTACAGAAAGCTTCATGATGCATTTGTCAACACCAATTCAGAGCATATAACACTAGCAGAGGTAAGTAGCACCTACTTGTTTCTCATTAATAAGTAATTACTACAATAGAAAAAATGTTGGTCTTACAGGAATATAGACTATAATTTAAGTATGCAATATATTGAAACATATGACTTTGGTTGATACATTCATTCTTCCTGCAGGCACGGGTAGCATACAAAGTGGTCACAAATAAGGAATTGACTAATGAGGAACTCCAAGCAATTGTTGCAGCTAAAAAAGGTGAGTTTTACAAAGAGCTAAGCTATTATTTAGACTTTTGTATGAGTATATATATATTTTTTTTCTTTCTTTCTTTCTTTCAAGATTTTTAAAAAATACTAAAAAGGTCATGCAATCCCTTTTACAGGAATGGAGATGCAGGAATTGAATGGTACAGAGCTCCCACTCAGTGATGTTTTCCTTACCTTTGATGAATTTTGCTGTATTGTAGCAGAGTTTAAGAATCAGAGATTAGAAAGCAGGAGACTCTGGGATGTTTTCACACACTCGGTTGTGTCTCCCATTCAGAAAGTGTTTGGTAAGTTGAAATATCTTTGTAAATGGAAATATTTTGAACTTAAATGAAAATGGAAATCCAAACAAAGATAAAAAAAACAACAACTCTATTCTGTGTATTATCGAGTTAAGAACCAAGTCTTTCCTGTTTCAGGTTGGGCGTTACCACGGCGACCACTGAGGCCAATCAGCAGTACAGGAGAGCGTGATGTGTACCTTGGAGGATCTCTGGGAAACAGAGAGACATGGCGTGAAGACATTGCCATTCCTATGCTTTTGAAACATGGGCTTTCCTTTTTCAATCCTGCTGCCAGTGCTTGCTCAGGACGACTGCTGCCCATGGAGGCTGCTCTCATGGAAAACTCGAGGGTTCTCCTCTTTGTTATCACTAACACAACGCTGGGTGTATCTGCAATGGCACTGGTGAGCTGCAAATTAATCATACATTAATTTGGTTATTTCTATTTTTACCTCCTTTACTAAAGTAATTGATACATATGTCTTTACAAGTAAATATATTACATACTCTTTTTATTATTTTCAGGCATCACATTACATTGGCCTTGGTTGCAATGTTGTTTTATGTATACAGATGTTAACTGCAGATGCAACTATCTGTGGAGAACAGGTCAGTGGTATGATTAGTCTCTTACCAAGAAATGACATAATATATTCATGCAATAAAAGTTAAATATTCAGTATATTATGTTTTTTTAATTTTGCCTAATTTCTCCCACAGTTATCTCGAACTGCAGTAAAGGACTACAATCGAGGAAGAACATATCTTATAGATCAAGCTAACAAAGAAGGGATTCTAATCTTCAAAAATATCCAGGAAGCTGTTGAATGTGTTATAAACAAATGTCGTACAAGATAGTCAAACCAAGTTTTTACGAGTGGGTGATCTGTGTATCAAAGAAAATTTGTGCATAAAGATACAAGTAAAAACTTAAATGAAGATTTAAGAGGCATGTTATGGCTGTCTGTATGTTTTTATGGATGATTGAATGTGGGAAGCATTTATTTGCTGAAGCACTGAAATTCTCCATGTTAGAAAATTACGTGTTAGAAAATAATTCTTCTGAACAAGAATTTCCAATGGAACCTAACAACTGGAGCAGCTAGATTCCCAGAAGTTTGTGTCTCTTACAAACCTATGCAGGTGTTGATCACCATCCCTTTTCTGTCTTGACAGATGTATATGAGTTTATTAGGTGTTGAAAAACCATTGTTTACTGGTGTCGGTGAATTTCAACTGTAATATATCAGGCTTGTTCAGTTGTGTTCATGAACATTAAACATGTGTTGTGGACTTGTAAGAAGTTAATCCGTTTTCTGGATATGAAATCCAATCATGGAGATGTGCCACAAGGAAAAATTCATTGTGGGCTTCATGAGTGCAGCTTAAGCTAATGTCCAACCAGTGCAGCATAAGAAGAGCAGCAAGAATATGAAAAGGATAAAAGATAATAATACACATTGATAAGCTTCAAGGGCAGAACTGATAAGCTTCAAGGGCAGAACTGGCAAAGTGTCAGATTAAAGGCCTTTATAGTATATTCTAAAATATTATGTGCATTCATGTTACAAATGAACCTGGACTGAACAAAAGGTGAGGCGAATGATTCCTCTAGGGAACTGTAGAGAGATTGAGATGAAAGGAACTGATAAATGTCATCAAAAATCAATCATGAACTCCCAAATTAGAGTATAGGGCCTTCCTATAAAGTTTATTACAGAAATCCTATTTGATTGGTCAAGTTTTTCAAGTGCATGATAAATCCATTGATAGAGATGGAAGTTTTTGATCACCCTGAAGGAGTATGGGAAGTGAATAAGTTTTAAACTAATTTATATAAAATACTCATGTAGGTATCTTGAATGATTTATGTAGTTGCTTAAGAAATCTTGTGCCAGTTGAAAAAAAGATCCACAGAAAGTGGGGATAGGTCAAGTTGCAGAAAGATTAGCTAGATATCAGTCATGAGACAGGTAGCAGACAGTGTTGGGTCTCTCCTAAAGTTTTGAAGTGAATCATTATTATTGAAAGGAAAGTACAGTCAGTTTTCACCTTTTATTTTGTGTAGTCCTAAGGATTGGGATTGCTAAACTTGTCTCATGTCATTAGCTGGTACAGGAAGACATCTCAGGTTTGCAGATGATTGAATGTCATCGTCGTTATTGTTGTCCATTCTTTCAGTAGAGTGAGAGTGAGTCGGCCTCTTTTAACATTTGGTTAGAAGCTTAAGTACAAGCTCCCATGTCAGGAATATCCCCAGTGTTGGATGCAATATTGTGTTTTTGGGTATCTTGAAGTGTCGCAGGCACATTACTCAGTGTTTAAGATTCTCACAAGGTTGTACAACTTCATACTGCATCACGTTTCAATACATTCCCTTTGTGAAGTGTTTTAATGGTGCATCTTTAATCTTATTCTTTTCTCTCCTTTTAACTACAAGAATTACAGATAGATGGCAGCTTTTCTTTGATAGCCTTTAGCATGAATGCTCATATGATTTAGCCATAACCACTGTCATTCCATTAATAATGTGCCTCTATTGACAGTGGATAGTTTAGTGTATACAGATAACCCACCGCAATTTGAATATCTCTCAGTAAATCAGCTAATTTCCTGAGATGGCTGGTTATGTGGTATTCAAAACCTTCAGTCGTAAAGCTTGTTCAATCAGTTACACTGACAATCTTTAAAGGAGATATTTTCATAATTGCATGCACTAATATATTTCACCCACAATGCTCTGCATATAAGGTATGTGAGTCTGTACATGATTTTCTGATATTTGTGTCATCCAATTGTTATTGGTACAGAATTGTATCATTAAAAACTATTCTTGCTCATGCATTGTCATACAGTGTTATTCTTTGTAGACAGTATTGGTATTCTAAAATTTGCAGAGAATGTCATCATAGTTTTTGTATATTTGTTGTCATCATCAAAATGCACAGATGTCACATTTACATTATGTTAAATTTGGATATAGTTGAATATATAGTTTATCAGTCTCAAATTTCCTCTCTTAACATTTTTCAAATCAACATCTTTGTTGAATCTCCACTGCAGGTCAATTGAAAAGCAAAAACATTGATGTAAATATTGTAAATAAATTATTCATAAATGATGAAACTAGACTTGGTAGAGGATTGGTTCACAGTTTACAGCCTCAGTTTAGTAGGTCTGATCAGTGAAAGGCTGGCTATTTTTTCCCTCCATTTTTCTGAACATAAAATATGAGGACTATACCAGTGCATAGGCTAAAACAAGATATATATGAAGTTAAATTGTGAAAGTAAGGTCACTAGGTTGGAAAGATCGATTTACTATACATAACATTTTATTTTTATAAGATTTAAAGGATATAGCATCATTATTTTAATTGTAATTTTAAAATATAGTTGGAAAGGTACTATTCATAAATGTATAAAAATATATATATATATATATATATATATATATATGTATGTATAAAAATATATATATATACATATATATATATATATATATATATATATATATATATATATATATATATATATATATGTACGTATGTATGTATGTATGTATGTGTATACATATACATATACATACACATACACATACGCATACGCATACGCATACATACATAATTGCCTGCAGCAATGTTGCAGTCCCATTTTTATCATTATATTTTGTTGTATATGATGCCATTTTTGGTCATATCTTATTGGCTGACACATTAACTATAGAGTATATACTGATGAATCTTATTGATATTTATTTTTACATCAGCATTCAGAAGTACTTTTTCGTTCTTGTATGTAGTGATGGGGATATGCTTATCATCAAGGCAAAAGAGATTGCATGCATTCTTATTTTTCACTTCAGTTGCTTTGAAATAATCCATCCATTAAAAGTCAATTATGACCCTAGAGTGTAGGACTTACATTCATATCTAGAAATGTGCAATTTCAGATTACTTATATCAGCTGTTTGTATTCCAAATGTATTGCTCAAATTCAGTTTATTACTCAATACATATATATATATTATTTTATTCTTAATATATTCCCATACAGCTGCTTATTATACATGCCATCAACATGACTGCAATATTTCATTAATGCCCACACTTTCACCAACACACTCATTATCAGTTCAGTAGTGACCTTCCTAAAAAAAGGATATTCTTTATCTTTCCCAGTGAAGCAATGTATAATTTCTGTCTCTAAAATATTATTATTAACCTAGAGCAGCTTTAAAGGGTATTTCACTTCAGGGAGGAATTCTAGAATGTTCTCATTTCTACAGTGACAGCTTTTGTGGATGATGGGCAGGTGTAGTGAACACCAGTTTATGTGATATTTTATTTATTGGAAACCTGTACAACAGCTGATTTTATATCCTTTTTATTAAGATGGCTGCCATATTTAATTTGTATTGTAGATCACTAAATGGTTTGTGTATACCACAGTATCATATTATATTAAAGATATCTGTCTCATCAGTTAATTATTCGTTGTGAACCTATATTGACTGTGTTGTGGTGATGAAGACAAGTTATTTTTCACATGTGGCCAATGCTTTTCACCTTTGCAAATTACAACCCCCTTAGCAACTGTTGCATACAAAGTTTCCTTCCCCACTCCCTTTTTATGATTTTGTACAAATGGGAGTTAATAAGACAGAGTGAAGGGCAGACTTATTTAGACATTATGATGTGATACATATGTTGACAACCTTCTGTAAGAGTGTTGAAGGGATGCTCACCCATCATGACCCTGATGTATACATTTGTTAATAGCAGCTCTTGGTTTAGGCTGCTCGAATTATGATGGAGATTATGGCAATAAGTTTTCTTGTTTATGTAATTAAAAGGTAGATTTGGTCAATGTGTTTGCCTGCAGTACACATGAGTATGTGTATATATATAATTGTATATCATAGATTATTTTTACAAGAATCATTAACTAGCATTGAAAGCTGTGTTTCCTTTTAACCTATTTATGTCATACATGTGACAAGAAAATCAGTAGTTTTGCTAAGAGTTGCATTTTGACAGATTGAGAGACAGTATAAATCTTGCTATATATCACTTTACAGACACAGTATCCATGAAAGTAAATAAGCTAAGCCAGCTTCATTGTTAATATATCACACAAACAAATATATATTTTATTTAAATAATTGTGCAAACATACAGATAAGTGTTAGTGAAAACCGTGTTACAAAATGACTTTAGCCAACTTTTCTTTTCTGTGATCGGAGGCGAGACAGGTTGCAAGCTGTTTATAATGGGAATGGCCGCAGTTGACGGCTAGCTGTTTTATTGTATTTGGCCTTTCTTTTTGACTGATGCTCAGTATTTTGTAATATAATATGCTAGACGGCTTTTGATATCTTATTGTAGGTTTTACACCCAATTCACGTACGAATTTGCATGAAAATAACCAAGGTGAGATTGATTGATAATTTAAAATTATCTGCCGCGTCAACAGCTAAGGTCATTAGCGGCGACACCAAGGTGAGAGGAATGTATCTGGCAACTCGATAAATATTTACCAGCTATTCATTTCCTGTCATATGAGAGGTGTCGCATAAGCTGTAACCGTCGGAGAAGATGGCACTTAAGGTCTTTTCCGATAGTACAACCTACACTACAGAAACTGAGTAGGTGGTAAACATTATACCAGATACATTTCTCCTACCTCGGTTATTTTAATGCATATTTGTACTCATATTGGGTATTTATAACATTGCACAATCCATCACATGATATAAGATATCTATATTATATTCCTATATACTGTGTGCCTGTCGATGAAATAACCAATACAGTAATACAGCTAGCCATCATGTGTCCTTATCAGCCTCATGCGCCCGTTTTCTTTTGCTCCAAGGTGGTTGGTGGTCAGACTTTACATTCTGTGAATAAAAGTTAATCCAGTAAAATTTAAGCCAGATCTCTAATGCGTAGGATTGAATTTAATTCACTTCCGGACCAGGCTTTACTCTTGAGCTCAAATTTTGATCCTGAACATGAGCAGAACGAGCTCATTAATCCCACCAATTATGAGTTGTACGTCATGACAACGTCAACTCCATAGAAAAGAGTTGAGCTCCCATTAATATTTCTGATAAGTAATAACAAAACAATCTCTGACATTTTCATGTCAGAGATGTATGTGAAAATGTATCAATATATATTTCTGTAAGTTGTGGGATATTCATACAGCAGATATAACTCTCAACATTGAAAAGGAAAACAAAAACAAAAATCCCGCAAACAATTCCAGAGTACAGACACAAAAGGCAATTTCATTCCCAGGTTGAAAAAACATTCCCAACTTGTGCAATCTATCAATCAAATGAAAAAAGAAAGCTTTTAGGTTTCAAATTCAAAGCAAAACTTCCTGATTCTTTAAACTAAAGTGACTTTCAAAATCGTGTAGGCATTCGTTATCATGGGCCTTTCTAACAACACCCTGAAAAACTACCCTATTGCCCCGCGATCACACACGAGAAAGAGCTCTTGGTTGTCTATATATAATATTTTCAGGCTATTTGGAACCATTTATATAATTTTATTTGTACTGACACATTTATATATCGGCATGATAAAATACTAGCGTGTGTGTATGTGTATATACATATACATACATATATATATATATATATATATATATATATATATATATATATATATATATATATATTACATATATATATGTATATATGTATGTATATATATGTGTGTGTGTGTGTGTATTTTTTCTTCTTTTTTTCTCTGTAGTAAATGTTTCCTTATCGACATTAGCATATAATATGAAAGTTGTAGAGAGTGAATGCTAATTGCCATTACACAGATACCTGCTTTTTAATGTAAAACTAGATAGATTTTAATAAATGAGCTATTCTAAGGCAATTTTTAAGCTACGACCAAAGCTTTAAAGGTTTAATTTAGGGGAAAACATATTGAGGGTCTAGCCGTTGGGGGGGGGGGGGTTCAAGCCAGAC
Organism: Penaeus chinensis; assembly: GCF_019202785.1. Classification (NCBI taxonomy): domain Eukaryota; kingdom Metazoa; phylum Arthropoda; class Malacostraca; order Decapoda; family Penaeidae; genus Penaeus; species Penaeus chinensis. Next base: position 14,250,698 of record NC_061838.1, on the reverse strand, counting down.
CTTGAAGGGGGCAATCAGAATCCCCATTTCATTACAACTGTTGTTCTCAATGTTATTATCATAAGAAGAGTGGAGGCAGGCGACATAAACGTGTGCGAGAGACAAGGATGGAGAAGGTTGTGGACGTAGAAAAGCAAAAGCCATAATTAGCGGCCCAGGAAGATACTGATGATATTGCAGACTGAAGGAGTTAGCAGAGAGTAGGTATGGACGGGCAGGCAGTTAGAGCAATGAGGTGGTAATCTTGAGGGTTAATGGTTAAAAGCAAAATAAATGTGCTAGACATCTAAGGTCATATAGCACTATAGTTAATGTTAGTGATTAGTTGTTAAAGCTAGGTTAAGGAATTGGCGAGTGAATGGGTTAGGGTCGGATGAGGTAATGTAAAGGGGTTAGATCAAGTGAAGGATATATATGCGTTTGAGGAAGGAAAACAGGTTATCAAAGCAGAAAGTGTGAGATTCTGTAAGGATGTCTGATAAGTTGGGATGTCTATGTAGGGAGGACGTGGGCATGACAATAGAATATGTGGGACTGAAAGAGGAACATTCGGAAACCGCGAATGTTCCAATGAAGGATAGTTATACTTTCGTTGATTTACTGGCAAAGATTGCAGTGCGTGTTGGAGAATTTGAAGGGGAGGGTGCTAGAGGGTGCGATAAAAAATGAGGTTGGGGAGGTGGTGTTGTATCAGGAGGGGTGTCGGGAGGTAGAGGGTCTGGGGAAGAGGGTACTTGTGACATGAGGGTTTCACGTGTGTATCCAGGAGGGAGTGGAAGGGATAGAGGGGATAGTGGGAGGGTTAATATAGGTGGGGCTGGAGTCAGGGGGAATGGGTTTTGTTGGGATGGGGTAGGAGGATTGGATGTAGGGAGAATATGAGTAGGAGGAGGATATGATATCGGCAGTCACTTTGAGTGTGGAAGGAGCGGGAGTTGTAGAATTTGAAGGTGGATGAGTATTAGTTTGGGACTCGATTATGTAGTTCTTATGTAGTTCTGATCTATGTGGTAATCCCATCCCTACAGAACCTCATCCAACCCTCAATACTTGCACCGGAACTGTCTCTATCTCCCCAACAGATTGCCCAATCTATGACAAAGAATGGTCAGATTGTGGAGAGGACTTACTTGCCTGTCTCACAGACTATGATGCAATATATGTACAATGCTGCTCCATTCCTCCCAGAGGAAATCGTAACATTGCCAAAATTACTTTCCGTAGACATGACCTTCCCTTTAATGTTTACATAGGTGGGGAATCCCTACCTGTCCGACCATATCAACCTCCTCCTCGTCAGTGCCAAAATTGTTGGCGTTTAGGACACCCAGCCAAACACTGTCATTCCACAGCCAGATGCCCGCTATGTGCCCAACCTGGCCATACTCGATCAAACTGCTCTGCACAATCACGCACATGTTCAAACTGTGGCGGCCCCCATAATGTATTTTATAGAGGCTGCCCCACCTACAAATTTGAGTCTGAGGTAGCAACTCTCAGATTCAGACTTGGACTCACTCTACGTGAAGCCAGACAGGAAGCACGTCGACAAGGCTTTTCTCTTACCCCCTACTCCAGTAGGTGGGGCAGCCTCTATAAAATACATTATGGGGGCCGCCACAGTTTGCACATGTGCGTGATTGTGCAGAGCAATTTGATCGAGTATGGCCAGGTTGGGCACATAGCGGGCATCTGGCTGTGGAACGGCAATGTTTGGCAGGATGTCCTAAATGCCAACAATTTTGGCACTGACGAGGAGGTTGGTATGGTCGGACAGGTAGGGATTCCCCACCTATGTAAACATTTAAGGGAAGGTCATGTCTACGGAAAGTAATTTTGGCAATGTTGATGGATTTCTTGCGATTTCCTCTGGGAGGAATGGAGTAGCATTGTACATATGTTGCATCATAGTCTGTGAGACAAGCGAGTAAGTCCTCTCCACAATCTGACCATTCTTTGTCATGGATTGGGCAATCTGTTGGGGAGATAGAGACAGTTCCAGTGCAAGTATTGAGGGTTGGATGAGGTTCTGTAGGGATGGGATTACCACATAGATCAGTTAGTTTTGTTAATGCTATAGCTTGGTTTTCAGTTGTTACTGTGACGAGACGGGAGTGGTCGCGTCGGCTACGGAAAGAGACTTTGCCTACTTGTTTTTGGAGGCATTGTTGGAAGAGGAGGGTGTTTTGAGAGTAGGGAGCTGTGGGAGGGATCACGAAAAATCGGTCCCATTTGGCTGGGCTAAATAGAGTATTTAGGATTCTTGTAGAGGTGGGGGTAGTAGAAGTGCGGGGACGTGTGGAGGAGGGAGTAGTGTTGAGGGGGGTAGTATTACGGGGAGGTGGGCAATAAGGTTGTAAGGTAGTAATAAGGGGAGATGGGATGGTTGATGAAGAAGGTTGTGGGAGTAAAGGTGTTGAAGTTGAGCATGTTGGGAGAGTAGAAATGTCTCCTGGGGGTTGGTTGTTGATTAGGGTTGATACTGTACTAGTATGCATTGATGATGGGGGAGTTGTTGCAGTGTTCGGAGCCGTGGTCAAAGGAGAGCTGGGATTGGGGCTATTTGATAAAGGGGCAAGCCTCATTGCCCCTAAGATTGGGGTTATGTCTTCATTATTGGCCATGATAAGCCTGGAGTATGTTGGAAAAAAAAAAATAGTCCACCCCTCAGGGTCCCCTTGAGGGGTAAGGGCCAGGTATGGCAGGGAAATACCGTGCCCATGGTTCCCTCAGGCCGTTCAGGACTGACATAAAGTCAGCCTTTCATCCTTTCAGCACGGCTCTCACACCTTAGGAGGTGGATAGTAGAAGGGATTGGTGAAGAAACTGAAACGAAAAGTATGAGCGGGAAAAAAGACTATGCAAAATTAGTTTAGTCGATGGCTGAGTCCCAAGGTTGAGGAGTTCCCCATCATTGGTTCTCAGTCTTCGTCTCCTAAGCCCCCCCACGACAACAACGGGCAAAGGATTGGGGGGGAATCTTGAGGGAGGGTACTCGATATAGTGGGATTCAAGAAGGAGAGGATAAGAACTTCTAGACAGTGAGGAGAAGAATTGCCTGTTGTCCATATGTGATTGTAAATGGTTAACAGGAATGATAGACATGAATCTAAGGTGTCGGAGCATAATGAATACCGTTAGGGCCTTCGTGGGTGTTGCAGCACGACTGTAAAGTTGCGTGAAGTTCAGAGGAAGAAAAAGGAGCATTATATGACTTAGCAGAGACAGGGAGAAGGTGGTCTTAATGGAAGAGAAATATAGAGTAAGGTGCTGAATGGGGGGATGTTTGCTTATGGATACGACGCCAGACAGCTAAAATAGATGTAGATGTAACTGAGGAAACATAATTTCGCCAGCTCGTTGTTCTGCTGTTCATTGTATGACGAAGACAGGTGGAGGCTCTTTTAAAAGAAATAAGGGTTGATAGGGGTACTTCGTTTGTAGAGGTAACTATTCCAAGCTGCATGTTTTAAGTGAAACGCTTTGGTGTAATCAGAATTCCAACTTGGAACACATTTGCAGGTATAAGGCTGTATAGGCAGCTCTTACGAGGAATAGTAGAGAGTGAATTGAAAGTATGCAAGCTCTATCAAAGTACCATCGTGGGGGATTAGGAAGAGGGACATATGAAAAAAAAAGGGAGGACTGAAAAGTGGTCACTATAAGGAAAGTAGTCTAAAAGTGGTCTAGAACTGACCAATGGAAGTTTTAATGAAGAGAAAGGGGGCATAGAGAGGTCGAAACATGAAAACGATTGCGTGCACATGTCAAGATGTGTGAGTCAAACTGAAGTAAGAATAATAAGGTCAGTTGTGGAGAGGAAGCGTTCTAGGGATCGGCCACGGGAAGTAGTGGTGGAATCACTCCAAAGAGTGTGGTGGCAGTTAAAATCACCAACTATGAGGAAGGATGGTTGGAGCAAGAAAGTCAATGGGATGGGAAAGAGAGAAGTAGTCTGAAATAACTGTGATCCACCAGTGAAGAAAGATATGAATAGCAATGCAAGGGACAGTAGTTTGAAAGGGAGATATAACATATGGTGTTTTCTGATAGATAAGTATAGACGAGACATAAAGGGAGTGTGAGGAAGAGACAAAATAGTAATT
>NC_061838.1:14234092-14239092 GCF_019202785.1 Penaeus chinensis | reverse complement strand
CCCCCTCTGAACATCGCAGATGGACAGACAACGCTCAGCACACAGGCCAAAGTGGATGCCCTTTGCAGTTTCTGTGGGAAGGGAGTGAGACCAAAGCCATAGAACCCAATTAAATTTTATTCCACACCTCCTCTGATGTGATGAGGAGCTAGCATACCCTTTTGTCTTTGGCCCTCTCTTGTGTAACATTTTCATAAACAACCTTCTAAATCTCATTCCAGAGTCTGAAGCATTTGCAGACAACTTGACCCTCTCCTTGAGTTACAGCCTAGACCATCGGACTTTCGCCGAAGCAAATATGAACTCCTGGTTACCTAGCGATCACCGCAACGCACAAAACTGAATTTCTTGTTGTTACATTTGACAGTAAGCTGCCCTTCAAAACACATATTGAAAATAGTGCAAGGAAGACTTCTGGAAAACCAGTCTCTCTGAGAAGGATCTCCTGGCTACTCGACCAAAGGCAGGGAAACACTCTAAAATGCTCAGATCCGCTCATCAATGTATTCGATGCTTTCATCGGGAAGCGCAGCTCAAAAATATTTTGGACTCGTCGACAGCATAAGGGATAGGACCAAGAAGGTAATTAACACAATGAAGTTAGAATGAACAACCTTGACAGCCTCAAACATCGCAGGGACATCGAGTACCTTTGACGATGTTCAGAATTCAGGAACGTGTGGCTTCCTTACCGCCTATGAGGCAACAGGCTCGACAGGTTCTGCGCATCACCACGACAATGCAATGCATTCCTCGATAGACGGAAATGCGGAATTATTTTTTAGTGGCAAAACCAAAAATTGCAAATAATATCTTACAGAGCTCTATGACCAAAGTCAATGTTTGAGTAAGGAGAATGATGTCGTTATTTCTCCCTTTTATCGAAAGTACATACTACAATTATTTAATTACAAATGTCTATTAGTTATGCCTTAGAAAAAGGACCCTTTTGCTAGTAATTCATGGGAAGAAACAAGATGTATCAATGTAAATTTTACCTGAAATAAATGATAAGAGACAGACAGACATGGTGGATGTATGTTCTTAATTTCTTTCCCACAAAAACATGCATTCTGTCTGTCTCTTTTTCGGCTGTAGAACTGAGTGTATGAGTCAAAGAGAGAAAAGAACATGTTAAGTTCTACAGAAAAAAATAGTTGCTTAAACTGTACTGCATGAAACTAAGGTTTCACAGCTGTGATTTTTTTTTAAAGGGAATAAGATTCAAACACTATCACTTTGTTATTACTGTATTAAAAGTTTATAACAAGCATATCAAAGATTCAGAGTACTTACAAACTGAACATCATTTTCGTTCAGTCAAATGTTATCTACCGCTACTTTGGTAAACTTGTTCATTGCTTCTGTACCAAATAACTCATAAAAAAATATATAATTTGCCTACAATACAATGGAGAAGCTCTCAAACCTTGTTCTTTAAAAGGAAAATGTGATATGTTTCATGCAAATTGTACCATGTTAAACCATGACTAAAACTTTAAGAAGATAACAAAGAAATTAATGAAACATATTCAACTAGTATACTGTGACATCATCCTAACCCTCCTGAGGTAAAAATCATGGTAAACTTCAACAAAATAAACCTCTATTCCAGAACAAACAACTTTGTATGCTTTTTAGTACATATCAGAAAGTTACTAGTCACAAAGTAAGCCTACTTTTTCTTTGGCACATGAATAAGGCCTGCAGCTAAAAGGTAATCATAGATTTTTCTGATTTTATTTACATCTATCTTTATTAGTGTCCTTGCCTGAGCTAGCCTTAAACCATTCAATTTTCGGCATTCATCAATAAATGAAGCTTTGAATTTGAGGAAATCCTCAGGCAGGAGACGGAGTTCTGAAGCAATCTGTTTCTCTGTATCAGTAAGGTTTTCATATCCAGGCTTTCCTGCTATATTGAGAGGTACACTAACTCGTCTTGAAGAACCAGAAATAGCTGCACCTAAAGGTGCAATACTTTTATTAATCACATCCCACTTTATGTCTCCACCATCCTTCTGTGAAACTACAAGATTCCGGCGTTCCTTAAGATTTGTCTCTCGTCTTCTTTTCAAAGTCTCATAGGTAATGATGTTTGTCTGCTTAGATATTCCATTAGTGCGATATTCCATGAGATCATTTATCTGCCTCTTAAGTTCGGCTTCCCATTTCAAGCCTTCCAATAGCATATCTAATTCTTCTGAACCCAGAATACTATGAAACTTTTGCAAGGCTTCACCCAAATTCTGTGAAACTGAAGAACGATAACGATTTAGTGACATTATGGCTCGACTCATAGCTATTAGACCATGGTCACGCATTATTTTCTTCCTTTTGAATCTCTCTCCAAGCCTTCTTCTGTAAATGTCCAGAAGAGCAATTTGTAATTCCATACCCAAAGATGGCTTCTCATCATCTTCAAATAGTTTTAAATCTAAATCCTGGATGTCAGACTCTGCCCCATGATCATGTTCAATGTCAAAGTCACCGCGAGCAGCATTGTATCCTGCCATGTCTCTGCAGGCTGCTGTTCCTGGAAGTGGTCGAGGAGGATCATCTCCTCCTCCTTCATAAGTCACTGGCTGTGGATAGACAATATCTGATACTTCTCTTTTGCAAATTTCGGGCAGATCTGGATGTGCATCCTCTATATAATATTTCAGATAATGTCTTTTACATTCTTCTGCAGACTTCCCTTCCATCTGATAACTAACATCTTGCCAATTCCCAATGCCACAGTCATTTATGGCATTTATTAATCGCAGTTCTTCTTTTGCCTGCCAGCCTTGTTCAAAAAGACAAAAGTCATTCCTGATAACCATATATGAATGATCATTTCGGTGTGAGCCAAATTCAGCTCCTTTTGTAAAACATGGCACGCATAATGTGATTGGTATTCTATTTTGGTGCTTACATTCTGCACACTGAATATATGGTTCTTTGGCTACTGTGCTGCACTTCTTACAAGAGACAGGTGGGTCAATGAGAGGCTCCTGCAGTCCAGCCCTACTCACACCTGCTTCCCATATGCCATCCATACCTGGAATATTATAAAGGAACCCTTGTTGAACATGTTCCAAGGTTAATAATACAAAGTTCTATTATAAGCTTCTATTTCGTTTGTTTCCTATTGATAAGAACTAGAATGGTTATATACATGTTGAAAATAGCATAAAACAAAATCAAATACCTTTACATTATGTAAGTACTATTTTGACAGTTTTATCTTCTCACACACACACACACACACACACACACACACACACACACACACACACACACACACACACACACACACACACACACACACACACACACACACACACACACACACACACACACACACACACACACACACACACACACACAAACACACACACACACACACACACACACACACACACACACACACACACACACACACACACACACACACACACACACACATACACACATACACACATACACACATACACACATACACACACACACAAAATTTGGTTTTGTTACTTAACACCAATAAATGGAAATTTTAACAAAAGTTAAAAATATATTGTTTCTGAACATAATCACTAAGACAAAGATTATGCAAGTTACACAAGGTCGTACATTCAAACTTTCTTTTTATCACACATCTACTCTATTCTACTCTTTGTATCCCGAAGTATCAGGTCATCTCATAAATTACTTCCATAGCTTTCAATTATTGCCAATGTTGTTAAATTAGGCACATTTTCATGCATTTGTAGCACTTTTCCTATCTATTACCTTATTTAGGGTTGGTTTATCTCTTGCAAATAAATATCAGATTCTATGGACGCTATTAGGTTTTACAGTAAATACCCTACCCAGCTATTGGAGCTAAAATTGAAAGTTGATAGTGCAGGAGACATCATAAGCAGTTCAACATACCAAATTCATTAGCATAAAAGACATGGAGATTTTCTATAGATTTACCAAATACTTTGCATGATACCAGGCTATCATGCAAACCCAAAAATCCAAACCTATCCTTTCCTACCTTCTATTTATTCAATAGTCAGTTAGCAAGCCCAATGTGCCCCCCCCCCCCTTTATTAGCACATTAAGAACTCTGGCTGTGTGAGGGTCTCTTGGACTTTGAGCAGTGATATGCAGCGGATACTTTCGTCATTTCGCGGTAAATTGGTAGTCGCTGCATCTGTACCTGTGTTGTTTATTATTCTATTTCTTATGCTCAATAAGATGACTGTGTTCATTTCCCTCTATCTTTGAGCGTCGCTCTTGGTAAAATTTACCAAAAATCGTGTTGACATTAAACTGAATACTGCCAAATTCTAAAACAAACAGGCTCAAACCAAGGCAAATGCAATGTTCTGAGAGCGTGGGTCCCTACGGTTTGCAAAAAAAAAAACACTTAAATCTATTTAGTAATAATTCTACAAACCTTTTGGAAACTGCAGTTCAGTGGCATCTTCCTCTGTTGATTCGTTGGTATTCTGTGGCTCACTCATGATGCTCTAAATTCTTACTAAGTAGTAAAGAACTAAAGTCAAATTCAGTGGTGCTTCAACACCTGCGGGCCAATGTTGTTGTTTTGATAGGATTACGAGTGTAAATATTATTAGTGTTGTTAACATTAATGTACCATCATCATTATAATAATTATAGAATTCTTACCTTTACCGTCAATGTCACTTAATGTCATTATCATTTTCGTTCTTACGGAAGCTAAGCTTATTGTATCAGTCATTTTTGGTAAACTCATTTTTTTTCACTTTCGTCATCGTAATCATCATCATCATCATCATATTATTATTATTGTTACTACTGCTATTATTATCATTATCATGAATATTACTGTCATTGTTATCATTACTTAATTATTTTCATTATCATTATCATTACTGTTAATGTTATTATTACTATTAATATTATTATCATTATTGCCATTATTATTATCATGATTATTACTGTTACTGCTGTTATTACTATTATTATTGCTATTATTATTATTAT
>NC_061838.1:14226592-14231592 GCF_019202785.1 Penaeus chinensis | reverse complement strand
TGTTCAGTTGTATATGGTTATAAAATTATTATAATTATTATACTTTATTAGAGTAAAAGTAATGTGACAATTGTAGTGTATGGATACTCTAAACTAGAACAAATAAAAGATGATATTCTTGTAGAGTTGCAGTAAATAATTGCATAATTTCATACACAAACTTTAAAGCCACAAATAAAGGAACAATTGCACCCAAGTCTCGACCCTATCTATCGTGTATGAAAGTGAACACAGTGTTTCTCAGGGGTATTGGGGGTAGAGCCCCCCATCAATCCCTCCCACGGGCACTTTCAGTCATGGCAACATAGATTGTTGAATAAATTTTGTGACATGGAGTTATGGACTTTGTATTAGGCGAGTGCATCTGTACTGTGAATAAGTACCATTTCAATATGCAAGTGATTGCTTTGGCAGAAATCTGGAAGCATCCATTGCATAGATTTTGGAGTTCATGATTTAACAGTAAATTGGCAAGGATATTTAAATGCTCTCTCTTGCAAGTATACTTGGTAAAGGATTGCTGGTCATTTATCCAAAAGAGGATTGCATCAATTAGTGATGTGGTTTCTGAACTTTATGCTCCAATAAAAGATGACAAATTCCCACCAAGAATATTTAGTAAGATGGAGCTTGGAATCATACCTTCTTTGGATGATGCAGCGGTAGTGTTCTCGTCTAGCAATCTTGGTGACCTGCGTTCAAATCCCTCGCCGCCAGTGGATGGTAACCCCGGCCATTCCTTGCACACAGGGGATAGTTTAGAAGCAAAATGAAACAGACAGTATGTCACACCAAGAATATCCATTGTTACAAATGGAATCAAAACTAATCTAAACTAAACTTGCATAACCCCCACTGCCACACACACCATTTTATTCTTGATTAATTAGATAACTTTAACTATTTTAATGATGTGACATTCATCGGGCTAGCATGTGTAATTTAGTTTGTTAATAATTTGTTGTTATTATTTTTTGAACATTAGTATCATTATTGTTATTTTTTTGGGGGGGGTAGCAAAGGAGCTCTTCCAGAAGTTGTTTATTATCAATCATCCATATTTTTTTCTGGTTAAAATGTCTTAAAGGATGGTTTGTGCTCACAGGACTACCAAATTTAGAAGGATGGGTAAGGTTATGTCTGCACTTGGCCATAGAGCAACAAAACCAATAAGAGACTTCAATATAGAGAGCAGAGCACACCGAGAAATCACAAAGGAGAAGCGGCCAGTAGCACCAAGGCATGAATCTACAAGACTAATCATAGAGGAATCCATTAGAAGTAAGAGACCAATTATCCCCATCTTCCAAGTTCTCCCTCTCTACTTCCTCTTCATTTCTCAGTTTGTTCTTGTCCTCCCTAGGCAAAAAATGATAAAACTAGACCATTGTAGGCATTGACCAGATAGCATACCTGTCATTATATCCATTTTCTTGCAATTTGAAAAGATATCCTGGATAAAATCCTTTGTACTTGAATGTGTGTATTATCTTACTACATAGATCAATGTGCATTGGTATAGAATGCCAGTGGAAAGGGTTGATGATTTTAGTGACATGTACAGATATGGTTCTATAGTAAATAATTTATTTTTAAATAGTCTAATTTTAATCCATGTCTTTTGATACTGTCAGAATTGTCTGCATTTTATATATTATATTAAGTTATAAGGTAATTTTTGATCTGATTATTCTATGCATCTCAGATCAGCCAGAGGAGGTGAGGAAGAGTCTCGAGCAAAAAGATGATATCTTGCTTAACAGACTGAAGCAGATCTATGTCACTTCAGAGGATCCAATGGTGAGTATTGTACAAATAAATCAAGAAAACTTTTTTTAATAATATTAAAAAAAAAAAAAAAAAAGACAAACCTGTAACATGTATTTTTATTTTATTTTATTTTATAAAGATTCATATAGAACAAATAGATTAGCAATCTTTCCAAGATAAATCCACTCCAAGAAGACATACAGTAGAATAAATTATCTCTTTTAACTCATTTAGCTGCATATATTTCAGTTTTTGAACAACCTGCATTCATAGTTTGCATATTTACCCAAAGTAAAGAAAAAAATAAAAGTTTAGGCAAGGGCTGAATTAAAATTGCTTGGTACATCCACTGCTGTTTGAGTTCATGTCTTTTCTTATTCAAGGTCCAGTTGAGAATATTTCTTTTTGATTCAAGTGGTTTATTTGGGGGGAAATAAAAGGTATAAATGAAAGTCACTGATTTCATAGTTTATCATGTATTGGGTTAGTGTATTATTTTATTTGTCATAAGGAATATACATCAAAGTATTACAACTTATATATCCTTTATGTATGGGGGAGTGTCACATAATCATTGCCTTTTCAATAGTAACAATTAATAAATTTCTTTCAGCCAAAGAAAGTTTATTCATTTCATTTAGAATGAATATAATTTTTTATACTGATTAATACAAATAATTACAAGTTTTACAGCTCAGCAAAGTTCCCAATATTGTTTTTCTAGAAAGAACCATCATTTTAACACTTTTCATTGCCTCTAGCCTACAAAGGAAATCCCTGACAACCCAGAACGATCACTACCATCAGATCGTTCATATGCAGCAGACCCTGAGTATGGCTTTTATGAACCAAAAGTAAGTAATTGTTTTATTACTTGTCTAGTACACTGTGAAATGCATAATATTATTGGATACAAGCTTTATGAGTATAAACTCTATAAAAATTGGTATTAAAGATTGACTGTCAGGTAATTATATATTCATTGTTAAATATTAGAGCAATTAATGTCTTAAATGAAGGAATCAGTCTTCAAAAGTGATTCTGCTTTGAAAGTGCTTACTGCTTGTTCTTGTTGAACTTCTTCTGAAAAATGGAAAGTTAAAGTTGAGGCTTCAATTAGATTTTGGTGAATTTCTTCTTCTTCATCTTCTTCCCCTTACTTTTATGATTTTGTTAATTGATAACCAGTACTTGTTTCATAATGCTTCCTGATTAAATTTATAAATATGAATTTTATGTTGTTTGTAAAATGGAGAATATTTAATTTTTAGGCAGTGCCATATGGGAAGATAACTCTCCGAAATGCACTACATGCAATAGGAATGCACCAGCAAGATCCTGAGCAGTGGACAGCCAAGAAAATTGCATATGAATATAAAATAGATGAAGGACTAACAGGTAAGGCAATTTCTTCTTGTAAATAAAGGTTTATACATTCTGTAATCTGTTTAGTCTCGCCTTCACATTTATTCTGAATATTTTCCATAAAAATGAGTTTAAATCATGATGAGCAGTTCCCTTTGTGTTGCAAATAGTTATTGTAGATACTTAACCCATTGCACCCAGGCTGCTTAAATTACCAAGTAAGCCAAAGCACAGGCTGTCTGTACTTGAGAAGGCATTTCTAAGATTGCATGGTGCTCTTTAATTTATTTCAGTCTTTATTCACTTGACAAGCAGCTATAACTCGCCAGGTGTAATGAGATGAGACATAATTTTTGAGGAAGGTAGAGGAAGGGGATGATTGTAATCTTTGTTCCATCTCCTCATTTGCCTGGCCTATCCAGACAAAAATGCAATGATAAACTTTATTAAATTTTGTTAACTGCCTTTAGAACTTTTGAGAAATATCAGAAAGAAATGTGTTTCCACCAATAGTACCCACAGGGGAACTCTGAGAGATCCCAACCACCAGCAGTCTTGGGGTGGTTCTGGAAAAACAGTCACAGATGCATGTTTGTTTGTAGTTGACTGAAAAATGTTATTAAATTAGTCAATAATTTGTATAACAAGACTTAACTGTATAACAAAGATACAGAGTATAATTTTGTCTGAGGAAGGGGAAGATTACAAATTTATTTTTGTTATACAATATCTCAGTAAAGTAGTCTGCATTGTAAGTCTCTGAAAGATAATGACTTCAGTATTAAGTTGATGTACATTTGTCATCAGCCTGACTATTTGCTGTATTGACAGATATGACAATTACAAGTTTTATGGCAAATATTGGAAACTACTGTGTGGATTAGTATATTGGTATAGGCAAAGCACAGTTTTAAATCCCTTTGTAATTCATTATAGTTCATATAGAATAAGAGTACCTTAGGCTACATCACAGTCCAGAATATCTTTTTAACGATAGAGTCCTGTGTATTATTTTTAGTTTTGTTTAAAATTTTGATCTTGAGTTTTACATAACTCAAATATCTCTCTTCCTTTCTTTTCTTTCTGTTACAGAGAAGGTACTTAGGCACTTCCGCACATTTGTCTTAATAGTTCCAGATGATGTAAAAAAGAAGAGAATTACTTCAGAGGTATTAAGATCTACTCCCTTAGTTGCACCACATTCTATTAAACAACTGCCTGCTGGTTCCAGTAATGCAGCCGAGAAAGATGAGAAGGCAAGTTGATAGTCCATAAAATATAAAATTGTAGTTGCAGTATGAAAATATATCCTTTGTGGTTGTCATGGCCTTTATGTGGCCTGATGATATGAAAATGTGCAGGGATCCAAGTATACATATTGGCAGGATTTTATTAAACTCTGAAAAGAGAGCAAAGGGTTTCAGGTACTATCATCTCTTTTATTTTCTTATTCTACTATATTTTCTTTTATTGTTAATGGCCATTGTAATTATCAGGTTTTGTAGGCTGCTGTTTGTATATAATTCTCATAGTTTACCTTTTGAATTACCTTCATTAGTCTTTGACCTATTTATCTAAGTAGGGACTTGAGTTAATATCAGTCAACTTTTGTGACAAATTTCAGCTGCACATGAATTATTCTTAATGCCTGTATATATAAAGTTTATAATAAAACCTTTGGAAAACTTCAGTGATGGTTATTTTTATAGAACCAAATAATTAATGCTAACTGTGGATGTCTGTTGCCACATTTTATTTTTATTTCTTTATTTCTTTATTTATTAGTTGATAGTTGTTTCAATAACATGCTGTATATTTTTTAGTCTTTGATATCCCTTTTTGAAGAAATACTGAAGTGAAGTACT